>NC_133321.1:20162153-20165338 GCF_012295235.1 Primulina huaijiensis
TATAAATAAATAATTATTGATGCATTATACATATTGTTTAACTATATATATATGATACACGTATATATATATACACGTATTAATGCAAATAAATATTATAAAATATTATAAAGAAAAAGGGCAGTTAAATAATAAAATAACCAAAAAATAGTCCCATCAAAATATTTACTTGTCTCTGTAATGATGAAGGCTAGACACTACTTGTTCCTTATATACTAGACTCAATCCTATCATAAAAAGAAAGACGATTGCTTTCAGAAGTCACAAAAGCCTAGCCTTTTCTTTCAACCTTCCACTGTAGCGTTGAGGTAATTTTTCAGCCTAATTATTATTATTATTATTATTTTTTATTTACTAAAAAAAACCGTTAAAGTTTAGGGTTTAGGGTTTAGGGTTTAGGGTTAGGGTGTTTAGGGTTTAGGGTTTAGGGGATTTTTTTCCTCTATTAAAACACCTTCGACAGCGGGGGTTTAGGCAGACCCCTACTTGTATATATACAACAAAAAGATTGGAACACACAAATAAAACTTAACGGAGGGGGACTAGACCAAGACCTCCGTAAAGGCTAAACAAGCGTCACATCATAACAAAATAAAGACATACTACAACAGAGAGCCCGAAATACAGCAAAAACACGCAAAGACAAATAGGGCACCCCAGAATATATCAGCAAAATCATATCAACCTGAATACGGTGGTCGTCCATAAGGAAAGCTCGCCTCCTGTAAAACTTGCGCTTCTGAGAGCGCGTGCGACATGGTAGTGGCAAAGACTGACCGACAGTAGTAGGAAGAAGAGCCAAATCTGCCACTCGAGAACCACTCCCAAGGTCGATCGCTAAAGAAGTAATGGAAACATAAGCTATAGGATCAACCATCTGCATCGGAACTGAGGAAACAATCATCGGATCAAGAACAACTAGGACCACATCGACCAGAGGAGAACTCACCTCAGCACGAGAACCCTGAGTATCATCAGAAAGAACAGAAGAAACCACCACAGAGAAGGCTGGAGGAGTAGGCATCGGAGCGGCCACAACCTCGGGCTCAAAAGGGACATTCTCAACTATAGCCTCTAAAGCAGGAGAAGAAGACGGAGGGCGTTACGAGGAGCAGTCACCGGAAGCTCCATCCGGAAAGGAATCTCCTGGAATAGAGTGTAGAACCTCAAAAGGGTTACTCGAAGGAGGAGCCTGGGGAGTAACCTGACTAGAAGCCTGGCGACGCCTACGTCGCTGCTGAGTCCATCCTGTCTCAGCACTCCTAGAACCAAAACCACTGGGAGAAACCGAGCCATGCGGAACACCCTGAGGCTGACCGGAAGACCCTAGATCAGTAGCCGAAGAAGTCTGAGGTCGCTTCACCTGAGCCTTGGAATGACCACCAGCAGACTTGTTACCGGAACGAGAACAGCGCTGCACAGAATTACCTAACACCTGACACTCCTTGCAAAAGTTGGGGACTTTTTCATGAACTACCCCGAAAATCTGTCTGTGACTGCCCCGCCCCACCCAGATCTGATCTGGACGAGGTTGCAAAACATCAATCTCCACGCAAATGCGGGCAAAAGAGCTTCGAGAACCATCTACTGTAATCTCATCCACGATAACAAGATTCCCTAAAAGATTACCGATCTGAAAAAGACACTGCTTGTCATATAAATGCAGTGGTAAATCAGGAATCCGAACCCAAACCGGAGTAATCGAAGACTCGGCCTCAAACTTAAACTCTGGTGTCAATTTGAAAAAATGAATCGAAGCTGTCCCAATAGAAACCAACTTCTGAGACCATAATTTTAGATAATCTCCCTCAACAGAAAAAATAATAACCAAAAAGCCTCGAGGAAAAAATTTCACAGTAAACGAGCCCATGAAACCATAATGGGAAAAAGCAGCCAGGATAGCACTATTGAGTGTAACACCCCGGTTTCCTGTAACACAGCCAATCAACACAAATTTAAAGAGCAGTGACAGAGAAGAAATAACCTGATCCGGGAAAAGAATACTCGAGATGCCATCAACAAGATTCAGCTCAGTAGGCCCACCTAGCAAGTCACCAAACTCTGCAAAGTTCTGTTTGACTGGAGTAGGAGCAATAATATCTCGAAAAGTAGCCAAGGGATGGACTGGGGAGGTCGAAACATTAGCAGTAATAGCAGAAGAAGTAGAACCCGAAGGGTTTGCCTCCGGTTGACCACCACAGGACAAAGATGGCGAGATGACAACCAAAACACCACTGCCGACCGGCGACGACGATGGGAGCACAGGACTTGTGAACAAAAAGGAAGAATCGGCCGGTAACAGAGGTAACCGACGCGCCTTAGGGAACCCAAAAGGTATTTCGACCCCATTATGCAAGACAGTACCAACAAGTTCCACATTAGCCGGAGGTTTAAACGCAGAAGGCGTATGAAAAGAAGAACGCACCTAAGCTCTAAAATTCCTGGACACTGGGGAAGAAGTAGACGACTGGACTGGAACCAATGAAGCGTTCTGGAGAGATGAGTAGAGATCGGAACCGCGACCGAACGTACAAAAACAACCTTCGCCGACCTTCGGCAGTGTTTGGTGCAATCCAGCCCTTTATCGACCGATTCTGGTGGTTTGGTGGCCGGTTTCTGCATCTCCACCTCATCGCCGACCTTTGGCAGTGTTTCGATTTTTGGGTCTAGGGTCTCGGGTTTTTGGTTTCGGGTTCGGGGTTCGGGGGTTGGGTTGAGGGTTGCGGGTTTGGGGTTGAAGGTTGAAGTTTTAGGGTTTTGGGTTTTTTAGGGTTTGGGGTTTAGGGTTAGGGGTTTGGGGTTTTGGGGTTTTAGGGTTTAGGGTTTAGGGTTTTTTTTAGGTTTTTTTTAGGGTTTAGGGTTTTGGGTTTAGGGTTTAGGGTTTTGGGTTTTTGGGTTTGGGGTTTGGGGTTTGGGGTTTGGGGTTTTTGTTTTTGGGTTTTAGGGTTTAGGGTTTAGGGGTTTTAGGGGTTTAGGGGTTTAGGGTTTAGGGTTTAGGGTTTTTTTTTATTTTTTTTTTCAGGGTTTAGGGTTCAGGGTTTAGGGTTTTAGGCTTTTACGGTTTAGGGTTTAGGGTTTAGGGTTTCGAGGTTCGTGGTTCGGGTTTCGGGGTTCGGGTTTAGGGTTTAGGGTTTAGGGTCTAGGGTCTAGGGTTTGGGGTTTAGGGTTTAGGGTTTAGGGTTTAG
>NC_133322.1:0-112615 GCF_012295235.1 Primulina huaijiensis
ATCCCTAGTCAACAGTTGACTTGCAGGGCATCTACTCTAACACATGCATCAAAATTATGTCTTTTGAGTCGTTTTAAAAATATCTTTTAAGGTCTTGTAGCCATCGACATTGTACCACTCATTTCATTTCATGTTATTAAGCATGGGCTATCCAAGAAGAGATTTTCATATTTCACATTTCACATATTATCATTGTTTAAGTTCTGGATGCTTACTTCAGTTTTACAGCATTTACAAATTATTACTTGATGCTAACAGGGATACTGCTGGTCAAGAGAGATTCAGGAGTCTGATTCCAAGCTACATCAGAGATTCTTCGGTTGCAGTGATTGTCTACGATGTAGCTAGTAAGTTATTTTAGTTGCTATGCCTGGTGACATACTCATCCTTCCTGTTCCATCCATAACCACACTGTTCACCACGAACATTGAAAGTCCTCCTGCAAGAGTTTCCACTTTCCATCATGCAAATTAAAATTTTTTTCCCCAACACTTAGAAGCAAGGTGTTAGTGTTATTGATTTTAATCCAATATCGATTTTTGCAGACCGACAGTCATTTCTGAATACATCAAAGTGGATCGAGGAAGTGCGGACAGAACGTGGTAGTGACGTCATTATTGTTCTCGTGGGGAATAAAACTGATCTTGTTGACAAAAGGTGAGGAAGTAAATGTAACTTACTTATGATGCACTACTTATTGTTGGTTTGATTATGCTTCTTATTGTGAATAAAAGGTAAGTGTCAATTGAAGAAGGAGATGGAAAGGCTCGTGAAGTTGGCATCATGTTTATAGAAACTAGTGCTAAAGCTGGTTTCAACATAAAGGTATAATACTGCTTGAGCAGTTTAATTTCATACATTGTTGTGATTCTCGAAATTCCAAAACTTTTTGGGGTGGAGGGCAAGGTTTTCATACATATGACGAAGTAAATTAAAAGGTTCGAGAAAATTGTAACTATTTTTACGCAGGGGCAGTTACCCAGAAAGCGCTATCCTTGATCATACACTAATACTTATTCTGTCATCACAATTTTTCTTTTTTCTTTTTTGGTTTGAAGTCAGTTTCTTGATGCAAGTTGTGATTCTTTTGGCGTATGCTTATTGGTTCAAGTTGTATTGCAGCCTCTGTTCAGGAAAATAGCCGCAGCATTGCCGGGAATGGAAACTCTTTCCTCAACAAAACAGGAGGACATGGTTGATGTGAATTTGAAGCCCACCACTCACACATCACATGCAGAACAAGGAGGGCGGCTGTGCATGCTAGAAAATATGCTCAGTTCGAGTCATATCAAGTGCATGGATATTAATAATGGGTAGACAAAGATTGTGGCAGACTTAAGAGGGAAAAATCTTTTGCTAACACAGTATGAAGCTAACTATCATTGAGGATGGGATGGTTCACTAGCTCCATCTGTAGCTCTCTCTTTTTTAACTTTTTTTTATAGCAGGGTTAAGACTGATTCCATAATTTCCCTCCTTCAAGGTGGCACATACTCATTTGCGTTGAGGTTGCCGGATCGCATTTGTCATTATGTTTAAATATCCACCTTTACACACCTGAACCTGTGCCTAAGAAACTAACAGTTTGGCTGGTCTAAAGGATATTTGTCGTTGCCTTCAGAGTACGTTACGCGAGTTATTTGCACCAATCATGCCATATCGAAGTGACATCGTAGGAAACAGAAGTTCTAGATTTCGTATCTTGATATGCTTGTTGACAACTTTGGATAGCCAATGCACATAAATTCTAGCGAAAACCATCCGTCACTTATCTGGGCTGGTCACCACTCGCCAGCCTCATATAATCACTATATAATTAGTTACTATTATTGATGTAAAACAAACAGTTGATAAAAAAAAATACTAAGAATAACATAGAATTTAAAATGCAAAAAACAAGTTAACGCGTACCATGATCTCACATCCTACCCATCTACAACCTAGTCTGAAACCAATAGAACCTTGAAATCTTGATATAAAATAGAACTAGATACACACACACACACACATATTTAGTACCAAGGCTATGTTAATAGAGCTTCTCAATTTTATGCAGCACACAAAAATTTCATTCATCGCCAACATATTAAGTCAAAACAGGAGGGTAATAAAAAACTGTCACCACTCGTGTCAAGGTTGGAAAGTACTTATTACCGATGCATATTCTCCAAACAATGTTCAGCGGTCTCCCGGACACAGATCCAATTCAACGAGCAGATTCATAAAACATAGAGCCCCACAAACGACTATACATATCTGGTAAAAAATTCCAAACCCATCATTACCAAAGCTGTGTCGTCAAAAATTAAATGAGGCGGGGACAACACATTTTGCATGTTATGGAAAACGTGGAGGTTGGCAAAACAATTGTCAAATTGACCTAATCAAATTTTGAAACGGAAGGTTACGTTCAGATGNTAAATCTCGGTGTCCAGTTTATTCTTTATTTTCGGGTTTTATTATCTCAAATTCCGCACGTGGGACCAACAAGTGGTATCAGAGCCTTGGTTTAAAATTTCTTAAAATTCTGAGTATGCTCTGTGGTTGCAGCCTAGACTGATCTTCCACATCAGAAAAGATTTTTTGAGATTTTTTATTTAAGGCGGGATTATTTTGTCTAGTCTACTAAAATTGTTGTAGACATAATGGCGGGCATGTACGAGATAGCAAAGTTCAATGGAAGCAATTTTATGCTGTGGAAAATAAAGATACAAGCAGTTTTAAGAAAAGAGAATTGCTTGGCGGCTATTGGAGATAGACCGGTGGAGATTACGGATGATGGAAAGTGGAATGAGATGAATGATAATGCTGTTGTCAATTTACACTTGGCTATAGCAGACGAAGTACTGTCAAGTATCTCTGAGATAAAAACAGCAAAAGTTATCTGGGATACTCTGACAAAGATGTACGAGGTCAAGTCCCTACACAACATGATTTTCCTAAAGAGAAGACTTTATACTTTTCGGATGGCGGAATCCTTATCGATGACCGACCATATCAACACACTAAATACTCTATTTGCTCAACTCACTTCCATGGGGCATAAAATAGGGGAAAATGAACGTGCGGAGCTTCTACTTCAAAGTCTTCCAGATTCATATGATCAACTTATCATCAACATTACCAACAATATTCTTATGAGCTTTCTAAGATTCGACGATGTCTTAACTGTGGTTCTCGAAGAAGAAAGCCGACGCAAGAATACGGAAGATAGGTTGGTAACATCGAAGCAGACAGAGGCTTTACCGATGATAAGAGAAAGATTCATGGACCGTGACTCCAGTGGGAGCCAAAGACGAGGTAGATCAAAGTCAAGAAGTAAGAAGAAAAATATTTACTGCTTTAAATGTGGCGGTAAGGGCACTTCAAGAAAGAGTGTACGAGTATTGACAAGAGTTCTCAAGGAAATGTGTAGCCAGTACTTCAGGCAGTGGTGAAATATTATTCAGCGAAGCAGCAACAGTTGCAGAAGGCAGACACAAATTTTGTGACACATGGATTATGGATTCAGGAGCGACGTGGCACATGACGTCTCGGAGAGAATGGTTTGATCATTATGAACCAGTCTCAGGAGGATCTGTATTCATGGGAAATGATCATGCCTTGGAAATCGCTGGGGTCGGTACTATCAAAATTAAAATGTTTGATGGCACCATTCGCATCATACTGGAGGTACGACATGTGAAAGGACTGACGAAAAATCTTTTGTCCTTGGGGCAATTGGATGACATCGGGTGCAAAACTCGTATCGAGAACGGGATCATGAAAATTGTGAAAGGCGCGCTTGTGGTTATGAAGGCGGAAAAGGTTGCTGCAAATCTGTATGTACTTTTGGGAGAAACACACAAAGAGGCAGAACTAGCTGTTGCATCAAATGGTTCAGGAGAAGAATTAACAGTGTTATGGCATAGAAAGCTCGGGCATATGTCAGAACGGGGGTTGAAAATTCTCTCAGAACGGAAGCTGCTGCCGGGACTTACAAAAGTGTCACTACCCTTTTGTGAGCATTGTGTTACCAGTAAACAACACAGATTAAAGTTTGGCACTTCTACTGCCAGGAGCAAAAGCATATTGGAGCTGATTCATTCGGATGTTTGGCAAGCACCGGTTGTATCCCTAGGAGGAGCGAGATACTTTGTCTCGTTCATTGATGATTTCTCTAGGAGATGTTGGGTGTATCCAATCAAGAAGAAATCAGATGTTTTCCAGATCTTCAAAGATTTCAAAGCGCGGGTTGAACTTGATTCAGAAAAGAAAATCAAGTGTCTAAGGACTGACAATGGAGGAGAATATACCAGTGACGAGTTTGATGCATATTGTCAACATGAAGGCATCAAAAGACAGTTCACAACGGCTTACACACCTAAACAGAATGGAGTGGCGGAGCGGATGAACAAGACCTTGTTGGACAGAACAAGAGCTATGTTGAGGACTGCGGGTCTAGACAAGTCATTTTGGGCAGAAGCAGTCAAAACCGCTTGTTATATTATCAATCGTTCTCCTTCAGTGGCGATTGATCTGAAGACTCCGATGGAGATGTGGACTGGGAAGCCGACGGATTATTCTCATTTGCATACATTTGGAAGTCCGGTGTACGTTCTGCACAATGAGCAAGAAAGATCGAAGTTGGATTCGAAATCCAGAAAATGTATCTTCTTGGGTTATGCTGATGGAGTAAAGGGGTTTCGCTTGTGGGATCCTATTGTTCACAAGCTTGTCATCAGCAGGGACGTTATCTTCGAGGAAGATAAAGTAAAGGGAGACAAAGGCACACTGAATTCAGAAACTACTATATTTCAGGTGTAAAATAAGACGGACGAAGGTCAAGTTTCTTGTGAAGCAGTACCAGAGCATGAAGAACAAGAACATATTGAGTCTAAAGTTTCCAATGTGAGGCAGTCAACTCGAGACAGAAGACCGCCAGGTTGGCTTTCAGATTATGTCACTGAAAGCAATATTGCATATTGTCTATTATCAGAGGATGGTGAGCCATCGAGTTTCCACGAGGCTACTCAAAGCTCGGATGTATCCTTGTGGATGATAGCAATGCAAGAAGAGTTGGAGGCATTAGACAAGAATAAAACTTGGGATCTTGTTACACTACCACGAGAAAGGAAAGCCATTGGAAACAGATGGGTCTATAAGATCAAGCGTGATGGCAATAATCAAGTGGAGCGGTATCGTGCTAGATTGGTGGTAAAATGGTATGCTCAGAAAGAAGGCATTGACTTCAATGAGATATTTTCTCCTGTGATTCGGCTTACAACAGTCAGAGTAGTGTTGTCATTGTGTGCGGTGTTTGACCTACATCTAGAACAGCTAGATGTGAAAACGGAGTTTCTTCATGGAGATCTTGAAGAAGAAATCTATATGCTCCAGCCAGAAGGTTTTGCGGAAAAAGGCAAAGAGAACTTGGTTTGCAGGTTGAACAAATCTCTGTACGGTCTCAAACAGGCGCCAAGGTGTTGGTACAAGAGATTTGATTCCTATATCATGAGCCTTGGATACAACAGACTGAGTGCAGACCCTTGTACGTATTTCAAGAAGTCTGGTGATGATTATATCATTTTGCTGTTGTATGTGGACGATATGTTGGTAGCAGGCCCCAACAAAGATCAGGTCCAAGGATTGAAGGCACAGTTGGCTAGGGAATTTGATATGAAGGATTTGGGACCAGCAAACAAGATTCTAGGGATGCAAGTTCACCGAGATAGAAGTAACAGAAAGATTTGGCTTTCCCAGAAAAATTATTTGAAGAAAGTCTTGCAACGCTTCAACATGCAAGATAGCAAGCCAATATCGACCCCTCTTCCTGTTAACTTCAAGTTATGCTCCGAGATGTGTCCTAGCAGTGAATCATAGAGGATGGAGATGTCTCGAGTACCATATGCATCAGCAATGGGAAGTTTGATGTTCGCTATGATCTGTACAAGACCAGACATTGCTCAAGCAAGAGGATCCTTAGATACATTAAGGGTACCTCAAATCCTGCATTATGTTATGGAGGATCAGATTTTACACTCAGGGGCTATGTCGATTCAGATTATGCAGGTGATCCTGATAAGAGGAAATCTACTACTGGTTATGTGTTTACACTTGTAGGGAGAGCAGTAAGCTGGGTTTCAAAACTGCATACAGTTGTGGCGTTATCTACAACAGAGGCAGAATACATGGCAGCTCCTCAAGGTTGCAAGGAGGCAATATGGATTAAAAAGTTATTGGAGGAGATCGGACACAAACAAGATAATGTTCCTTTGTTTTGTGACAGTCAGAGTGCCTTGCACATTGCAAAGAATCCAGCCTTTCATTCCAGGACGAAACATATTGGAGTACAATTTCACTTTGTACGGGAAGTAGTAGAAGAAGGAAGCGTGGATATGCATAATATCCATACAAAGGATAACATAGCTGATTTTCTGACCAAGCCAGTGAACACTGATAAGTTTGAATGGTGTAGATCCTCAAGTGGTCTAGCAGAAACGTAAGCAGCAGGGGAATGACAAGATTGAAAGGATGTGTGGAGATGTGTTTGATTCTCAATCAAATCTCCAAGTGGGAGAAATGTCGGCAAAAATTAAATGAGGCGGGGACAACACATTTTGCATGTTATGGAAAACGTGGAGGTTGGCAAAACAACTGTCAAATTGGCCTAATCAAATTTTGAAACGGAAGGTTACGTTCAGATGAGGAATTGCATCTATAAATAGATGCATTCCTTCATCAGTTGGTGTATCTCATTCTTAATCCCTTCTTCGAGTTTTCTCTCATCTTATAATATTCTATAATATTTGTGAGGTGTTTGTTCTCCTGTATTAAGAGAGTGTGTGTTCTCTTTGGAAACACAGTGAGTGAGTTGTACACCACAAAATATTATAGTGGAAATTCTTTTCATCTTGCCCGTGGTTTTTACCCTAATAATTTTTAGGGGTTTTCCACGTAAATCTCGGTGTCTAGTTTATTCTTTATTTTCGGATTTTATTATCTCAAATTCCTCACGTGGGACCAACAAGATGTAGCTGCATCAAATGCAAACTGCTTCGATCCTTCACCATCTCATGTGCACCGATTACTTGCCTATTCTACTGTTGTTGCCAGCCGAACTGCTGGTTTCTGTTTCCCCCCATCGGATTTGGGCCTCTGCCACCTGAAACTCCATATTGACCACTCTGTGGATAATTGGGGGGAGCTCCGTATCCGCCTGAAGCTCCTTGAGGGCCATTAGGCGGAGCACTATTTCCAGCATATGGGACCCCTCGTCCCTGCGTGGGATATGGCCCACTAATTTATGCTCCACTCTGACCTCCACGATCTTGGTAATACGAACCAGTGACCCCACTTTGGGGGTATCTATTAGGTCCACCAGGTGGCCCACGAGATTTTCCATACTGATTATGACTAGGAACAGCAGGCAGAGGAGGCTGAGAATTGTTCATTGGATGACCAGGTCCAGCCCTGTGTTGAGCATGAGGTTGCCCCGTCTGTTGGATGGGAGGCAGGCGAGCGTGCTATTGTGGATGCTGTGACTTCTGTCTTTTGGCAATTTCTTCGTTTTGTCGCTGCTGCTGCCTTTTTTTCTTTGTCTGGAATTCATGCGAGGAATCATATTTTGGCAAGCTGTAAAAATTCAGGTTTAAGATGGAAGACATGAAATCATGAAGCATATAAATGTTCTAAAGTAGATACCAAGAGCTTGGACATAGTGCGACGTGTTTGAATTTGACAACTGATTAACATAATTGTTAAATAAAATGATAAAGCTCTGAAATTAACAATATGCTTGATACTCCTTCCTTTTGGGGGTCAACTGCAGTCTAAAAAAAAAAAACCAGAAGTGAACAATTTAGATCTTCAAAAACGACCAGTAAAATACCTATGGAAATGGAAAGTAAAATGGATATCCATGTAATTAGTTCAAGAAGGCGCGCTAGAAAATTTAAGCCATACTCTTTCAGGAAAAAACTATCCCGTGTCTGATTTCATTTCCTACTAGCTCAACCAAATCAACAGAATTTCAGCATGTATCACTTTCTATCACACAGGCAACAGTAAGGTGCATCTCCCTGCTCTCAGTCATTGAGGTATATTGGTCTTTGGAAAAGTTTAAGAGGATATTGCTCCGTACTGGTCCTGAACGATCCCTTGGTCCAAGAAAGAAGTCAATTCTAGTTGCTTCTTCGGCCAGGTTAAAAACTGGTATTCTTCTTAAGGTGCAAGGGTCGGTAAGCAAAGGAGCTGACGTCAAATTGACATGGAGTGAAGCATGGTCAATTTGCTTAGCCGATTCTTGTTCTGGGGGTCAGGTTGGACTCTCCTTTGGGGTTCACTGTTTTACTTATTGTCCTCAACTTCCTAGATAGGAGGATGCTTTTGCTGAGACTGAAACTCCAGCAAAAAATCTGACCAGTCATTCGGATTCTCCTTGACGATGATGATCACCACAAAAGCAGAGAAAAAACTGAGGTATTGGGAAAATGGTGACTAGGTTGGATGAATAAGAGAAAAGTAGTCAAGAACAACTAGATGGTATCCACAAATCCTCAGGAGCACTGGAAGATTGGAAAAGGATGAAGGAAAAACTTTGGACAGGGAGTTCCTAAGGAGCCACTGGCAAGGGAAAGGATCTGAAGCACCATGCAGAGATGTAAATAGTAGTCAATGCAAACACATGGAACTATAGTATAAAAGAGGGGTTTGAATAACTTAAACAAGCTTTAAGCTGGATGGAAATGCCAACCTTAAATGGTTCGGAAAAGACCAAACAATATTTTGACATAGTATGACAGGACCAACCGTTCATTGGTTTTGATGGATCAAGAAAACAATTCCTCGTATAGCTAGGCTTGTGTAGCAATTTTAATCCAGAGATATAGTGCGCCAAAGGTAGCTAGCCAATACGATCTAGAGTTCAAGCATTTTAGGGTTTGAAAAGAAATGTGGGGGTAGGGCAGACTTAAGGTTCAACTGCAGGCCCTTTAGAGTTTTCTCCCTTGTCAACAGCCATTGCTTTAATGGCAAATCCTTGTCTGTTTAAGGATTCTCATATTAATTTCCAATTTCTTAATCTAAACCTCAATCATTCAGTTCCAATTTCTTATATTGTTCGATTCCATGAATTTGCTGTTAAAACATTGTAATCACAACAATGACCGTATTGCATCTATCAATCACCCAAACTATATCTCTATAAATTATCTCCAGCTGCAGGTAGCATCTCCCAATCATGTTCCCCGCTATTTTATACAATTTTGTGTTTCAATCCTTGGTTTTGAACAAAGCAAAATTAAAGACTTTTTTAGTTTGTGAGGTGAACAATCCCACGAAATGAGACACAAATGCATGCAATTATATTCGAGGATTTTGACCAAGTTCATAGACAAGTAAATACCTTAGCCGGATCTAGAACCAGCATGTTCTCCAATAACTCCAGAGCATGACGGTCAAAACTGAAGAGATGATCAACAGAACACATAATATTATGCATAAAAAAAGCTGTCCTTAATCGAGCATTCCACAACATTAGAGAATATGCTTAACTGTCTAAAAAACTCTCGAGTTCGTCTTTTCATTTGACGTGCAGGCTTGAACTTGTTATACCAGGGGATCTTGGAAACACCAGGCCAAATACATATGATATTTTAATAATTTTATTTAATTATTTAAACAATCTTTATTTTAATATAATAATCTATTTCATGATTTCGTTTTACTTTATTTGTATACAAATGTAATCAACATAAATAAAGATCTTGATTATACTTTAATATAAATGAATCGTACTTCGATCTTGAAACTCATTCATAAACACTATATATTTTTTAAATTTGTTCCTAGTCGATTCAGCCGTCTAAAAACAAGGATGAAGGCCGCTTGAGCTTGAGACTAGCATATGTGATGTTGTGTACCATGTTTCATAGTAAAGACATAGAGATGTCTAATCATGCAAATGTATAATCATATGATGATTATACCGAACAACCCTCTCTCGGACTTTCCAAGTGATTATTATTCATCGAGAGGAAAAATTCATGGTTATGATTGTACATCATTAGTCTTTAGGACCCGGGACAATACTGAGCCTTTACATACTAGGATTGTGCTTTGACTTGTTTACCGACTCCGCGAGGGTCACAAGGTGGCGAGGTCGGGTGTTATTGTGATATGTGTAGGAGTTAGTGCATTGTAGTCGGGAATTCTCCGCTCACCTATGAGTATGGATATCCTATGTGATCTAACGAAATAGTAGTGCGTGAAATCTTTGACCAGAGTTTAAGATGTACATTAGGGACAAGAGTTCTCTAATTGTACATATGATGACACTATGAATATTTCATGAATGTATCACATAGCTATCGAATCTAATATGCAACACTCGATGAACCAATTGTTGTAGGTTCAATCGGGATATATGATATGATGAGACCGTACTGTACGTTAATCATAATCGATTGATTCTTACAGACACTATCGGTGATACCTAGGGAATCATGTGGCGATGCTGCTAGACGCTCTTACCTGAATCACAAAGAGTTGTGAACCCACAAGTAGTTGTATCCATGAACCATTGACGGTCACACAAGTACTGGATCATTTGTTTCGTTGAGACAATAAATTTAAAGAGTTGAATTTATATTAAATTATGAGATAATAAAAATTAAAATTTGGAGAAAATAAATTCAAGGAATTGAATTTATTGAAAATTGAGAGTTTAAGATATTAAACTCAAATGTTGAGTTTATGAAAGATTATGCATACTGGGTTTATAGGAGTACAAGTCTAACATACTAATTTATTAAAGTTTTTAATGGACTTTGGGATATTTTAATTAATTAAATTAGTTGGACTAATCAAAATTAATTAACTAAGCTCATCAGTGTTTCATTTAATCATGAAACCCTAAACCTATAATTAAGAAAATTAGGTTAAGCACTCATGTTTAAAAGGCAACAAACCCTAGCCTCCACACAAAGGTGATTTTCGAAAATCTCAAATCTCCAAATTTTCGGCCACCTTAAAGAATTTTAGGGTTTGAGACGTCAACCTTCTTTTGATCTCAACGTTAAATTTTTTCTAAGTTTTCTAGTGCAATTTAGAGGGGAAACAATTATTCAAGTCGTGGACTTGATTGGAGATTGAAGAAAGAAGATTTCAAGAAGATCGTTCGTAGGTAATACTGCAAGAGTTGTCTCCGCTAATCTCGGAATAGTTGGTTCCGAGTGATTTATTCAATAAAGGTATATTCATAATCGTCCTATGAATGTTTAATTTGTTCAAACTATACGAGTATCCAAAGATGTTATTTGAGTGTCAAATAAATTTTTAAAAAAACTTTCGTTGCGTTTTGGACACGAGAAAACCGATTACCAACATGTGGCACTTTCAACAATCGAGGCAGAATTCATAGCCATTACAGAGGGAGTAAAGGAAGCAATTTGGTTGAAACGATTAGTTTCTGAG
This sequence comes from Primulina huaijiensis, assembly GCF_012295235.1. Lineage (NCBI taxonomy): Eukaryota > Viridiplantae > Streptophyta > Magnoliopsida > Lamiales > Gesneriaceae > Primulina > Primulina huaijiensis. The sequence continues at coordinate 11,455 of NC_133322.1, forward strand.
CTTGGTATCAAGCAAGAACAAGTGATACTCCATTGTGACAATCAAATTGTTATCCACTTGTCAAAACATAAAATCTTCCATGAAAGATATAAGCATATCAATGTTAAGCTCCATTTCGTAAAAGGTGTAGTTGCAAAAAAGGTGGTGAAATTAGAAAAAATCAGCACTGAGGATAGCCCAGCCGATGTGATTAACGAAAGCATTACCTCAAACCAAGTATAAGCATTGTTTAAACTTAGTTGGGGTGGTGGAAAGAAGCTAGCTTAAAGGACAGCGGGTGACCAAAACTTTATCAGATAAGGTGGAGATTTGTCGCAAGTGTCTATCAAAACTTGGGAATTAATATGATGCGGGCTTGACAATATAAATTGCTTCCTATACTTGAATTTTAAGTCTCTGGCCAAGACTTAAAACGAGGCTCGTTGAGGGTACAAGCCCACCGACTATACTATCCGTTGGAGCTTATAACCGATTGGGGTAAGGTTTACAACATCAGTTTTTCTGGTGATTCATATTGACGCTCTCAATCTTTGACAAGACTAGCAGCTAGAAGAGCATACCAAGAACAGCCGGAAAGCAGCAGCTGAAGAAAGGATCAACGATGAAGAAGAGATTAGAGGAAAAGATAAGCTCTAATAGTATCTCTTTCGATTTTCTTTTGTGTTGGAAATTGATTGGAGTCTGTGGATTCTTTGGTGACATATAAAGATCGGTCTCTCCCGTAGATGTAGGTTATTAAAAGCCGAACCACGTATATCTTGTCTCTCTTTACTTTTCTACACTAAATTCTGGATTGATCAAATTGTTGTTTGTGATCGGAAGCTTGATTGCGCTGTAATTGCAGACAAACTCTTAGTGTTCTGGGTTGAGGAGTTTTGAGCCGTGGTAAATTGAGTTAAAACTTTATTGATTCATTAACGATTTCAAAGTTAAAATGCGTTTTTCAATTTTGAGTGGCACTTGCCAATATATCATTCAAATAGATTGCATATACATGGAAGTATGAAACGGGACGAACTTCTTTATCATGTACTAAAGCGTATTATATATATCTTGCTTAAAAAGTTCCGTTCAATTATTAAATAACTATTTGTTAAGTAATAGTAACTAAGCTATAATCTATTTATTATAGTGATAGAATACATTGTCATGTGTTGATGTTGGGCATATATAGTCTAGTATCAATACTATACCCACAAGTATTAATTTGAAATGGGACAAAGATAACATCGCAAACACACGTTTATTAAGGCACCCACCTATCTTCACGCTCAAAACATACAAAAATAACATTGTAATATTTCACGTGTTTAGATAGAAAGGAGATCCAAATATACAGACAGACAACACAAAACACAGCCATTTCACACAGCACATACAAAATCCCCACTTGTCTCTACATCATCTACATCAACATCATCAATTTCATCAAGATCCGTGCTTCCTCCCAACAAAATTCCACCACTTTTGGGAACTTCTCCTGCTTCCCTAGCCACTTGTATTATTGCCAAAGCTTCTTCAATACTCTGAGTACAACAATCGTCTCCATTGCAAGCTACTTTCGTCTTCTTCCATCAATTCTATGGGTAGGTTCTTTATAGACCATGGGTGTTTTTTTATCTCCCCGATTGTTATTCTCTGCAACAACCATTTGATCATAATTCATAACATTCAAAATCTCACACCGCAGGAACATGCAGCTCAAAACCTCAAGTTAATCATTAGAAAACTAAAAGCATATTCCTTTTCGGTTTAAGTTTCTCAAAGAGGGGCTTGTTGAATATTTGAGAAAAATTAAAAACTAGACCTTTTCAGGGTCGGCCACGAAAATTCGAGATAAGAGATGCTTGCATTCCTTCGATATTCTGACATAGTCAGGAATTGAATAGTGTACACTAAGTATTCTCTGGCAAAAGAGAAGTACATTAATTTTTGTTTAATCAAATTAAACGCACATTATGAAGTCAACAAATTAATGTTTTAACTTGGTAAACCAACTCACATTTATTGTTTTCTTGAAATTTCTTGGATCATCCGCATCTTCAAATGGATAAGCACCAACTAACATCACATATAACGTTACCCCGCATGACCAAACATCCGCAATCTTTAAAAATCAATAATAGTATCAATACAAATTAAGACTATTCGCGACACCCATAAAAAAGGAGAGCTGAAGCAATTTTTAAAATTTACCTTCCCATCATACTCTTTTCTTGATAAGACTTCTGGAGCAATATAAGCAGGCGTCCCCACCGTTGATTTTGGTTGAGAATGCAGCACAGCTGACTGAAATTTGAACCCCAAATTAAGAACCAAGTCTGCATGTACATACTAGCCCTATTCAAAAAATGATAGAGAAACAACCTTAGAGTATCCGAAGTCACATATCTTGAGACGCGGGGTTGAACTCCCATCCAACAATGTGTTTTCGAGCTTTAGGTCTCTGTGGAAAATTTGCTGCATTTGAAAATTTATGGCTTTCACATTTTCTCTTGTGTGAATAAAGAAGAACGAATTTGATTGGTTAAGTTGGGTTCTAATTACCATGGAATGACAATAACTGACACCAGATATCAGCTGTTGAAAAAAAAACCTAGCCTGAAATAGATGAAAACAAATGAGGTTCAAATTTAAGCTTAAATATTGATCTATATGAAAACAATAAAGACATCCATATTTTAAGTTTCAAGATTGTTGGTATGCCATAAATTCGAGATCATAATTCAAACCCAAAATAATAGTTTATTAGGCTACACGGGAGATCTTTCAAGTTCATCAACCACTCCATCACTTGTTATGGTGACAATGAGGGGCATGTAAGATTGCCCATTCGCTGAGGAAATTGATGTCCATGATAACCCAACTTAAGCGGCATTAAACACATATCAGTATTTAGAATATGTGGCTTAGTTTTGACCTATGACGTAAGCATGCTCCTTTTTATCAACACTAACCCAATGATGGTCCTTTCCAAGTCACCACTTCCACTGAATACATTGTAAACGAGCACTGGTATTAGGTCATACGCTGGAGCATTCAAAAATTCTAGCTATTAGGTTAAAGAGCCCTTAATCGCATAATGCATGCCACAACTTGCAATTAATTTAATTTTCCCAGAGATTTTCCACCGTCCTTCCCCTGTTTGTTGTTTTACCTTGTACATACAAATATGAATGTTTCTTGATCCTTAAATCAAATTGCTGGCCCCGTTCTTGAACAAAATGTACCTCATCTTCACTGAATCTTCCTGCATTGCATATTCGTTCGAAAAGCTCGCCTCCAGCAGCATATTCCATTACTATGGCTAGATGGGTAGGTGTAAGCAAGACCTGAAAAATGCAAAACGCCACTTCTGGACTAGTTATTTTAAGAACAATATAAGATACAAACTGGAAAAAATTTCACCTTTTTAGGAATACTCAAGTTTCAAACACATGGTTAGGATGAGTCATTTATACTCGAAAATTTAACCCGGAAAAGAAAACATTGATGAAGGAGAATCCAAAAATCTTTGATGCCCTTTTAGGCTTTTACCATAGCATGTTACGGGTAAATAAGTGGTACTTAAAAAAAGTAGTCAGGCTTTACTGGGTGAGTTGAGAGTGGTTTCGAATTTTTTAAAAAAAAAAATCTAAAATTTATCCATAACATTTTAAAAATCAAAGAACGAAGTACCCCCTCAACCAAATTATTGGACCTATCTCAGGTCGAGTCAAAGATCAAAACAAAAAATCACAATCATGCCCAGAAAATTTCAACATTCATATATCCTTTCTATCTTCTCTATATAGCAGGCATAATATCTATATTCTTAAAATCAAGGTGTAGACATTTACCTCCTTGAATGTAATAATGTTTGGGTGCTTCAAAGACCTATGATTCATAATTTCCCTCTGTACATGCTCATCAATCTGCAAATAGATCAATGGATAAAACAAATTTTCAAAAACGGGATAAAGGTTAGCCGTACAGGAATTGAAAGAGGACATAAAAATGCAACCTTTTTGCCCCTTTCGATGTACTTGACAGCGTTGAGCTCACCATTCCTTTTATCTTTCACAAGCTTGGCCACACCAAAATTCCCAGATCCTAAATCTTTCACTACCTCATATCTTTCCATTTTTCCACTGAGTGATATTACAGTAAAGCCTTGAATCGAATTTATATTTTATACTACCTCAGCTCCACTTTTTAATTTTTTTTTTTTTTTTGGCTATATTACTATGTGTAAGAGAATTGAGAAAGGTCAGCTTCTTCTTGTGTATCAAAAAAAATGTTTGCGTGGGAGCTGTCAAACAGTGATATGCCCAAGTCTGGCAAGCTGGAAAATTCTTAAGCTTCTTAGTCAGGATTTACGACGACAAAAGAATTGTTCTGGTATACGTGGCGTAGTAGTAGTGGTTGGAAAATGGTTTTTTTTGAGCTATCTGGCCATGTCATTGATGACGATTGATTTCTTTTTTCTGTCCAAACTGGCGAAGTCTTGTGATGTATCAAAACAAGGGAAATTACTCCACCAAATTACACTAGATAATCTCTCAAAAAATATATATTTAGAATATTTTTGAATTACAACTGTAAGATCCATTCAGTAGGACCAATATATCTATACATACACACATATCAATTATGAGTTTAAAAGATGTATGTTTACAAATAATTTTAAAACAAATTGTATAAAATCCTGGATACAAATCGTTTTTTAAGAATATTATCACGTCATGATTAGTAGATATGACCAAATGAGCTACAAATTCACTCTCGTTCTTGTTTTTGATATTGAGTGTACGGATGGAAGAAACCATTCGATAAATAATTTTTTTTAAGATTCATATAAAAGTGTTTAAAATATTTTTTCCCTCGTTAAAATATTCAATAACCACCTTTCAGTAGTTTTTTTGTTTAGAAAGCGTATGTTTAATTTATTAACACAAAAGTCACTTCTATAATCGATCAATCGAGAGACATCGGTTTGAATCATAAGATTACAACAAAATAGAGCACTGATGGATTAAGCACAATACATATCGTCAAGAAATAACTCGAACGGAAAAGACGAATATACTAGAGATAACCAACTACGTTTTGAAACCTAATATAATTTGGTGGAATAATTTCAGAGCTATTGATTACATTTTCTCATTATATTTAGAATATTTGTTTGATCATAAATTTGAAATGATAATAAAATCAATCGTGAATTAGAATTTCAGTCATAATGTACGTCTAAAATATATTTTCAAGAAATATATTTTTGAAAATGAAACCAAACAATTTAGTCTCATGTTTTGTTAAAACAGTTGGAAAAAATTGTATGAGAAACCCTTTGTTCCATCTGTATATAAATGATGCTGCTAATTAAAGCACAAGGAAATTAAATAAGCTAAACAATGCCTCGATCGGCCCGGTATTGATTGATGAATATTAATTTATTGATTCAGCTAGCATTCATAATATAAACTTTGAGATGTATATAATGTTACAAACAACACCAAAGTAGATGTTTAATGAGTTTCTTGTAGTTAGTTACTATCACAGGACCACGTACGATTGACGGCAAATCAAAGAACAGATTAATTGGAAACTCTTGTTTGCCTAGCCTAGAAACATAAGCCGGTAGAGGATCAACATTCCTACCACGATTCCCATTTAGAATGACTTGTATCCACATGCTAAACACTGGTCAGAGCCTCTTCGCCACTAATGGTACTATTGGTTGTCCCCCCAAAATGCCAGTTCGTAAATCTCAATACAACAAACTCGTTCTTGAAGAATCCTTTATTAGCATAATTGTGGAAAGAAATGCGGTGCATGGGATACTTCCAGAAAGGCTTTGGGAGATCAAAGCCTCCGTTCAATATCATCACACCCACCCGTTATGATCCCCATTAGGAATTCATGAACGATGCTGGTCACAACTATCATTAGGCTCTCAACTAGCATGCATCATGCACGTGATGATGAGGGACCTGGATTAAAGGATTTGGACATAGACTCGGGGAGCTGTAGCTCTACGGAGTAGAATACCGCTTCTTGCACTGTTAAGGTGGTTATCAAGTCGTCGTCTTGACTCTTGAGTTACATAAGCCTGAACTAATCGTGCATTGTAGTGGTGATGAGATTGATATTTTCCTTTGAGAGAATTAAAATATATAATGCCCAAATACCAACGAAATTGGATATGTAGAAACATGATGTATGTGAGCGAACAGCTGTATGTATACATGACATGATTTAAATCTATCNTAGAACACTCACATTGATATTCTTAACCATATGTTTAAACATCAATGTAGTGTTTAAATCAATGTGAATGGGCGTTAATCACTCATTCACTTGGTTGCATCAGCTGGACGTTCAAACAATTGAACGCCTAGGCTGAGAATTATTATTTTTTTTAAAAAATATATTTCTTTAAAATGTGCATGCACGCACCAGACGTGCCATCAAGAGCGTGAGTGGTGGGCAACAGCTTTGGCCCACCCTACATGCATCTTTATTTTTTCAAAAAAAAAAAATTAGTTTTTTTTAAAAAATTAATTCAAATGTTATAATATAATTTTTTTCAAAAACAAAATAAATTTAATGGAAAAAATTTCAACGGTTGAATTTATTTTTAATAAAAAGTTAAAAATTTTGAACGACTATTTTAATTAAAAAATCGAATATTCATCAAATGTTGGAATTTATGAGTTTCAGAGTTTGATAAATAAATCCGCATGAAAAATGAAGAACCAAACTGATCGGACGTAATCAATAGATAGCAACTGAAAGAAAACTTATCGAAATTAAATGGATTAAGAACTGAAGTTCTTATAAAAATAAATAAGTCTTAAAATCAATGACACGAAGTTCAGTAAACGAATTGGTAATTAGAACTGAAAACTTAGTATAACCGGACTGAAAAGACCTTTATCAACTCAAGTGTTCTAAACTGAGTAGACATTAGTTAAAATTGATGTTGTCGAGCTAAACTAATCTGTCGACCAGTTTGACTCCAGATCAGTTAGTCACGTCATCAGTTGCAGTATCATCCGACAGACTGACAGTTTATACCAAAGCAAAACAGATGAGACATAACAGAACAGTCTGATACTTCGTACTACTGTTAAATAAAGTCATCTACATGGACTAAACAACAATTTCACCGATATTAATCATTAAATGCATTCAATGTGACCGTTGGAAGCGAAGACTATATATAGCTGATCGATTCAGTTTAAGAATGTTGGTAAAAAACAATGAACGAATTATCTACAATCATCAATCAGTTGCGATACATTCTCAAGCATTTTTCAGTTTACATATCGCACCTTATAACTCTTAGTTTATTGTATTTATTCATAGCATTCAATTTACTCTTTAGAGCTATTCAGTTATCCAGTGTAAAAGTCCAACTAAAATTGATTATTACAATCTGTTGTAATACATCAAAGTCTTTTAGTGAAAAACATATCTTTGAGATAGAAGTTGTGACGTATGAGCATTAGAAGACTCCGAACATCCACAAAAATTCGTGTGCTCTATCATGTTATTTATTTAGTTTTTACAGCACATCACCTTTAGTATTCAATCTATATTTCAGTCTAATTCCGCACTATCATTAGTTGACTGATTTATATTGAAAAACAAAATTTCTGGATCAGTTTAATCAAAGCACTAAAAGAAAATAGATTTAACAACACTCAAAATACAACGATTTTTGTTAAACTCGTTGTCTATTAGCTGGTATTTTGAGACTACGACAACGTTTTTTTAAACTGTTGTCTTTGAGCAGGTTTTCTTTGAGTATAAGACAACAGTTTTTTTAAAAACTGTTGTCTATGAACGGGTTTTTTGTTACTACGAAAACGATTTAAAATTGTTGTCTAAGACAACGATTTTTTAAACTGTTGTCTTTGAGCGAATTTTTTTAGGTTTAAGACAACGATTTTACGAAACCGCTTTCTTTGAATTTTTTTAAAAAAATTATATTAAAAAAATTATAGTTATACACACAACACATACACATACATCCCAAACCCCAAACCGGTCGCCCCTTCTCCCTTTCTCTTCAAGTTGTGCCGCCGCCGCCTTACACCACCGGAAATGTCAGCCAAACACCTCTCGTCTAGAGCATGACTTGTAGATTTCATTTAAGCTTTGAATCGTATAAATCGACTGGATTGCGTGTTAGGAGCTGATGTTCAAGACTTGTTTCTGTGCGAGCGAATGCTCTTCGATTCCAACTGATTTCCGGTCTTCTCATTTTTATTTAGCTTTGGTTTGAAAATTAGATCTGTTCGGAACGAGCTTTGTTTCGTCCATCCCATTTCAGCTGCGTTTTCTAGCTTCTTTTAGCAATTTTTGGTGAGATCTGGTACTCTCTGGCGAGCCACACCACCTCAGGACAGTTAGCGACTAATGGTTGTTTGTTATATTTTTTGAAGCCTCTAATTTTCCCTTTGTTCCAGCTTGTTTTTCAGCTTAGGGCTACTACGTTTGGCTTGATTCTGGCGAGTCTTCGGCATTGATACTTCGTTTTTATTGGTATATTATTTCAACTGATTCATAAAATTCTTTGTACACTGCAATTCTAAATTCCAAGATGAGTAATCAACCCGAGTCATCTGATTCGCGAGTATTCGTTGACTCCTCATCATCTTTGTTCCTTTACTTTGAGGAATCTAATTTTTTTGGGTTGGAATTTTTGCGGAAATCTGAGTTTTTCTTTAGTTGATTTTGTTTTTCGCTTGTTTTTGGACAGAAAATGTGGGAAGAAGGAATTCTCAACGGCGATTTGGAGAGGAAAAAGGCAGTGAATCGGCTGATCGTTGAGGAGGCGGTCAATGAAGACAACTAAGTGGTAGCCTCCACCCCGCCACCATGGAAAAGCTCCAGATTTTTCGTGGGGATACTATTTTGATTAAGGTTCCTACTTTCTTAGGGCTCTGCTTTTCAATATCTTTTTATTGATGTTTTTTTAGAGAGAGATTGGTTAGTGTTTTTTTTTTAAAAAAAAGTAATTATTCGTATATGTTGTCACGCCCCGAGACCGGGGTTAGTCGACACCGGCGTTATTCAACAATCACATAATTGCTAAACAACAAGCCTCGTAGTACAGTATAAACCAAAACCAGTTTATATCATAAATATACCATAAAAATAGAATCGTCTTTACAATAATAACTCTGAAAACGATAAAAATCTGCGGAAGCGTTCACAACTTGAATTAAGAACTCACAAGAACATATTCTTAATTAAAATTTTTCATGCGTCCACTATCAGCCCAAAAACTGATGTCTGATTTTTCTTTCTCTATTTCTTCTTCTGATTTATCTGGGAAGGTAGAGTAAGGGGTGAGTATTTTGGGAAATACTCAGCAAGTGGGGGCCATTCGAGCACAATATAACAACATGCATAAATTTCGAAAACACATGACTTGCATAACATCATTCGTATCACATGCATAACTTTCACCAGACACTGAGATTCCTCAACTTTCTATGGTTTACTGATATCAGTCCCTAATTTTTACTCCTCTAAGGAGTCGAGGCCGAATCGGTTATATCCCCACCATATGAGGGTCATATCATGGTTGGGATTCCCTCCCATATACAGTCGAATCCTCACAGTGTCCAAAACCACATGACAACCAACACAAGAATGGAGTAGAAGAAGAAGGTGTACTCGACTGTATTTTCATAAAAACGAAAAAACATGCATAACGAATTTTAATCTTTAAAACAAGCCCACTTACCTTAATCCTTGAAGAAAAACATGAAGAATTCGAAAATCATAGAAGAATCATGCAACTGACACTTTGAAAACGCAGCAGCACCATCGCCCGAAAAATCAACCGTCTTGAAAAATTCTTGCGCCTTATTGAACCGTTGGATCGGACTCAAAATTTCACAGCACGTTCAAACATTTGTCAAATATATTATGAACGGTTGAGATCGGGTTTGGAAGTTGTTTTAACCTGCTTATGGATGAAAAACCGTAGGTATGCTGTTTCCCGCCTAGAATCTGAGCAGTTTTCTTGCGAAGGCTATAAACAAAAAACTAATCGTTGGATTTGGCCGAAAGTTGGATATGTTATTCGACATATGGAAGAACATTCTGAACGGTGGAGATCGGATTCTAATTATCCGAGAGAGAGAAACGAATTTCTGAACTTGGACATAATTTTGCTGACTCGTGCAGAATTTTCGGAGAGGAATTTCGAAAATTAGGGAGGAAAACTCGAAAATTTGATGTGTAAATTCTGAATGAAAGTTTCTCCTATTTATAGGGAGGTGACTGCTATCCTGATAGTGTATTATCTTCGCGTTTTGAATTTCGAATCAAACTTGAATCTAAGATAATTATCATATCTTATCTATCACATTATCATTATCCAAATATCCATATCATCTCAAATCTGACAACTCTATCTGTCATAATATTTATCCAGGTATATCAAATCTTAGATATTTATCTGGTAAAAATATATATCATCTCAAATCTTAGATCTCTATCTGGTATAACCTTTTCAACTTTGAATTTATATCTAAAAAGTTTACCTACTTATATCCAAAAATTTCTTATTTAATTTCTTAGATCATGGTCTATTTATTTATCTCAAGTTCAAAATATATGCACAATATTTTCTTAAATCTTGAGCTCCAAAAATATTGTACACGATATAATTATCCACTCAACTTTAGATAAACTGCAAATCTTACATCTCAAATAAAATAATGAGATAGATACCCAAATATTGAATAATCCTAGCACACTTAAATTACAAAAAGTATTATCACGATCACAAAATCTTGGGTTTTACATATGTAACATTAATTCGTACACACAATGGATTTGATGTAAGCATGTTGTTGGGCTTACCTTGGATTGAGATTTATGTTGTCTGATTCTGAACCTTATTATTGTTGGAGGAAGAAGTTGGAGCTGGTAGTTTTGGTTAATTTTTTGTTGTCATTGATCTGCATGAAATATTGGGAAATTATATATTAAAATAATTTTTTTGTTTTTTATTTGAAAAAAACAACAGATAAAATATGTTGTCGTAGGCCATTTAAAACTGTTGTAATTGACATTGTTGTTAAAAGTGCGGTGAAAGACAACAGTTTTAAACCGCTGTCTTTGAGCGCACTTTTAACAATAGTGTCAATTACAACGTTCAGCGTTTTTGTTGTAGTGAAGAACTTATTCATATCAAAAGATTGCAAAAAGTCGGAGTGTTTATTCAACCCCCTTTTTAAACAATCCAACTGCATTAACAGATCCTATCAAGTAGTATCAGAGCGTTTGAACTTTTCTTGAATACTTTCATACGCTCAAACTAATAATCATGTCTTCATTCAACAAAATCCTCATGTTTTCCAGAGAGGAGTTTTACTATTGAAAAATTAGAATGCAGGCTTATTTAGTTGCTTAAGACGATGATATGTGGTACGTCATAACTGAACGGATCCATGGAGATTATGGTAGAAAACACAGTTGTTGCTCTTACTGACGGAGCACCATATCATATAGAAAAACTACGTGATGAGTGGACCTCAGAAGATAAAAGAAAGACAAACTTGGACAATGTTGCCAAGGATATTCTGTACAAGACGCTGGATAAAAACACATTCAGCAAAATCAAAATATGTAAATCAGCAAAGGAAATTTGGGAGAAGCTGATTCAACTGCATGAAGCAAATGAGCATACTAAGGAAAACAAACTTTCAATTACTGTTTAGAACTTCGACAATATCAAGATTAAAGCTGGAGAATCAATGAGTGAATTCGATGAAAGAGTAAGCTTCATCGTAAACGAACTGAATGCAGTAGGAAGAGCGCACTAAAACAAAGAGATTGCCTTAAAAGTGATGTGTGGCCTTCCCAAAGAATGAGATGTCAAAACTATGGTCATGAGAGAATCGAAAGACCTGAACAAGGTGGAGCTACATAATTTATTTGTAGATTTAAAATCCTACGAGTTCGAAATGCAAACCAGATAAAATGAGCCAATAGTTACATCAGATACAACTGCTATAAGTGCACTGAAATTGGAACTAGTAGTTTCAGTTGAGAAGTCAACGGAACAACTGAGCAATGAATCAATGTCATTGTTTGTAAAGAAATTCGGTAAATTCTTGAGAAAGAATCAGGGTTCTTTCCAGAAAAACTATCACAGAAATGAATCAAAAGAGGAACCAAAAACGTGCTTCAACTGCGGAAAGACTGGTCACTTCATTGTTGATTGTCCAAAACCAAAAAAGGAGAGCAAGAGATCAGTTAAATAGGTTAAAAAAAACCCTTCGAGCACAGAAGAAGATTCAAGGATGAAAAGAATTCATCCAGAAGAAAGCATGGAGCATTGGTAGCTGAAGAGAATAAGTCAAAATGGGCTGAAACTTACAGCGAAGCATCGAAAACTGAGAGTTCAAGCAGCTCTAGCAATGAAGAGGAGGTGAAATGCCTCATGGATGATGATGCAGAGCTGGAGTCCAGCATCGATAAGGTCGTTACTTTGGTTCTACTGATTTCGCATGAGAATAACTCATTTCCACACTGCACGATATAGTTAATGATTACCGTAAGCTAGCTATCTTCTTTGAAGAATCTAAGGCTAAGCAAAATGATCCTTCAAATGACATAGCTGATAGTTTAAAATCAGCTGAAAGCCTAAATATCAAATAGGAGATTGATAAACTGATAGCTGAAAATGATGAAAGTAATTCTTTGATTCAGCAGTTGAGATTAGAAAACTCATAAACATCTCATTTTGAAAATATATATTTCACACAGATATCTGTCACAGGTTGGAGATTGTGAAAATTCATAGATGAGATGAAATTGAGTGTCATCACCCACATTGTATAACTCTTCTTTATGGTTTTGTTATGTCTCCTAATTGAATAATACTTCTTATTTGTTGTTTCGAGTTTATTTTCCCAAAAAGTGTTGCCAAGTTTTCTTATTTGAATGTGAAATTTGTGTAATCTTCTATGTATTTTTATTCTATGTTTTTTGTATCATCTCTTAGAGTTATACTATTTTTTTTGATTAACTTATTCTTCTATATATTACCAACTTTTACAGGTTGAAGAGAAATGAATATCGGAAAACTTTGAATGGAATGTGGATAGAAAAAATGATAAAATAATAAAAGCAACTCAACATATGATAGTTGATAGCTGAATAAAAAACTTTGGAAGAGGTAATAGTGATGTTACTTTTCATGAATTGTTGTTTTGAAACAAAGCATCTATCATTAAAGATAACTATATTGTATATTCCTTTATGACTTTGAGATGACATGAGATGATAAAACCGAAATTATATTTGTTCATTCTTATAATATTACATATAGAACAAGTATTACTACATCAAAGAAAACATTAAGAAGATTGAAAATAAATCAACCACGTGGTACGAGGCATGTTGTAACTACTTCAAATTTGTTACCAAAACTATCAATGGGTTTCATTGCACCAATTGTGTGAAGCTGAATATCGAGATCGTCCCAAGGTATTGCAACTATAATTAACTTTACATGATTAAAAATATTTAATTATTGTGTATACTTTCTCACAATTTATTTTTCAGATACCGGATAATAATGTTGGTCCGAGAAGAAAATGAAATAGCTAGAGTAGCATTGTTCGAAAAGGTTGTTGAGATGTTTATTGGTTCCTCCAAAAAAAAATTGACATGCATACTACGATGAATTGAACATTTATTTGAATAACATAAATCTAATACATATTTCCAATAACTACAAAATTTATATTGTAGAAAAAAATAATGTGGAGAATGTAACCATACTTGGAACGTATAATTTATCAATGTCCACACAAATACACGAGGAAAAATGCACAAACTACAAGCCGGACACTGCCATCGGAAGCATCTGTTTTCTTGTTGAATAATCACTACATAAAAGTTTTGTTTGTATTATAAAAAAATTTGAAAGTTGATTATAACAACTAAAGTCATGTCACATTCATGCAACTAACTTGCGTACATTTTTTTAATTCAATCTAAAAAACTGATAATACGTGTCAGTTTTTTCTTTTTCTTTTTTTTTTTTGGAAAAAAATAAAGATATTGTAAAGTTTAACAATGAGCTATTTACATCTTTTTTAAATAAATAAAAAAAACAATAACGCCGTATTTACTTAATTTTAAATAATCACAATATTGATATCGTTTTAATATTCTCATATTCATTTTTTTCTTATTATTCAAAAAATCCTAATTAATGTGTTTAATTGCTTGCCTGTGTTTCATGCTAGAACAATGACGTATAACCATTGTGGATAATATTTTGCAAAACGTTGACCTATGCAACCATCAATGGATACATTAAATCTCATTTAGTTACGTTGAAGTGAAAAGAGAGCTAGACTTGATATTTTTATCAAGGAATAAATAATACGTTTGGAATTTAATAACAAATTAATGGTTTGAATGAATGAATGATCATGTGAATTCAAAAGCGTGAAATGTTATCAAAAAGGGAAGTAGTGAGTTATCATCTCAGAAGTCTCTTCGTTCAAGCAGACAATTCTCATTCAAAACTCCTCATCATGGATCAACAATCCAAACGTGCGTGAAACATGCTAAAAATCCGTTGCTTCTCTACAAACTTATTATGATTACAACAATGGCTTCAACACCCCAACTCATAAAACTAAAATGCATGGTTCATATTCAAGAAAAACAACTCCCATAAACATGATCCAACACTTGCAATACATCCTATAAACAGACTCCCACACGGCTTGTTCAATCAACTCTCAGTTGGTCTCAGCGTTCCAATGTCTCCTTTAGCATCGGAACCATTAACGTTGGCTTCTACACCGGCCTCTGAAGTAGAGGAATTAGCCTCGGGACTGACTCAGCCCCGGACATGTCCTCATCAGTTAAGAAGAGAATTGACATTCTTTCCAGCGATTCTTGGCAATCAAGTGCTGTCCCCATTACGGTCACACTCGTTCTACCTTTCCGACAACTGATAGCCACCAGATTTTTTTTCCTCGCAACCATTTGATGCAATGTGGCCATCTGGCAAATACGTCAATGTCAAGAATGGAAAGTAAATGAAAAACGACTTATCATGAGTCAAACAATTCGAACCTTTATTCAGAACCACCACACAACAACCAAGCAGTAGGTTTGATGCCTTCTTTCCGAATTTGGGATCAACAAAATCTGAAAATTTGATGCTTTTGTACTCTAGTAGATGCTTAAAATCTACTGCAGATGCGCATAAGATTTGTTTGGTCACGTATGGAAAAATCAAAGGCAATCCCTCCGAATATATTCGGAATAGACAGGGTGCAGCAGTTCCATCTTTTGACGTCTGCTGTTCCTGAAATTAAATTTAATATCTTAAGAAGAACAAGAAACGTTAACAAGAAAGCAAGATAGACGGCTCATCGAGAGAGAGAGAAATTACAATAACTTGCGTCCATCTTTATTCCAACAGAAGCAATCTTAAGCTGCTGGCCAGCTAGAAAGTTCAACTCAAGAATTTCTTTGACAGAATTCGAAATGTAATAAATTCTTTTCACATGCTTGCTGTCATTGTTTCCCCTGATAATTCAACCTTTAAATGGAATGATTCTAAAATTCCTTAAAATTCCATTATACTGCCCACAGTAGAATCGTCCCTGTAGAAGAAGATAACAGGGTCAAGTCCTCTCCATCTCCCTTGGATCTGTAGCTTCCTCTTACCCACAGTAGTTTTTACACCAGTTTCTGCATCGGGAGAAGGATTGGTTTCCGCTTTTTGATTTTCCAAGCATATTTTACTATGGTCAGTGCTCAAAAGTCACGATCAAGAGTTGCTTCCGAAATTTGATCGGCTGTGCCACTAATTAAATCAGTATCCTCCCAGTTTGAATCGCCTTTCACCTCATTTATCAAATTTTCAGCCTCAACACTACATGAATGTGCCTTTCTAGGACAATTCTCATATTGCTTCTGTACGGCTGCAGAATCATCACAGCATGAGTATAACATTTTCGATTAAAATGCAATCAGAGAAGCAAATAATTTCAGTTTGCAATTTTTAATAATTGACTCCACTGAATATTTGGATTTCCCCTCAGATGGAATTACAAGGCAGGGAAGAAAGTTAATGAAAAACAGCAACAAAAAAGGCCCCGGAATTCTGATAATGAGGCACTATCAGCATTCAATGTTCTAAAGGCAGAGTCGAGACTTCAGCCTCTAAATTGTTTGTTGGAGCTACAGAATCATCTATCGAGTAATAACCGTTTACAGAATTCTCGTCACTGTTCTTGCTCAACGGTTTACTTGCTGTTTCATCATCATATTCAGATGTCTCCATGAGAGTGTTTCCTGAAGGAAACATGCCTGGAGTTACTGCAGACCTACGGTCCTCGGGACATCTTTATATGATGGCAGCCATAGCCCTTTATCGTGAACCTGAACCTGATCAAAATTATGCAAGTATAAGAAACTGCTGCTCAAGAATTATTGAACATCTTCTTTTAGCACACTCTCCCTCGCTACTCATGCTGTGACGGTGAAAACAGAAGCCTTGAGGACGACAACAAACCTTCCATTTCTTAAGACCTGGCCTACGAATGAGCTCAGGCAGCTCATTGGAGACATCCACGAGCTCAATAAATCCTCCACATCTCCGTAAAACCTTAGAGAAATAAGACATCAAGAAAATGCAAGGATATCAAGCCATTAGGGGTTGACATTTTAAATCGGGTACAATCCTACGGCCAGAAGATAACATAATGCACAAGTAAGCAAACACAGATGATGTCAGTCAGTGTCAAAGGTTGAGTTTTGTGAAGGAAGATTGCGTGAACTCACCCTCCAAAAAAAACTACTTTGGGCCAGGTTTGGGTATTCAAAATGACTACCTAACCTGACGCCCACCCCAACAAGCCATGCAAGACCCGTAATACGAACATGCCCACCAAGAAGATTTGAATAAGCTTAGTGTATTTACATGCTTGACCAACATTATGCATAGATAAGATCCTATTTATTTCACCATTTTCTCCTCCCAAAAGTGAAAAGATAATTTATTGAAAAAGGTTCCACACAAAATACACATTAATCTCCTGATCATATGAAAATGTTACAAGCTTAAAAACAGTATTAGAACAAATATAAAATGTTTTTCATTTAGATTTCATAATATTAAAACTTTGTAAATTACCTCTGGAATGACAGCCTCATTCTCTACCCGATTCATTGAGCAACTTGAATATACCATTCTACAACCAACTTTAAGCAAAGCTACACCTGCAATGCATAGTGTTGAAAACCAACATTTTTAGGTGCTTTTCTTAAGATAAACCAAAATACATGAGAAATCAAAAGAAATTATCTGCTAGACAGGACAAAAACAATAGCTGCAGCCTGCAACTCACACATGCCGAATTTTTTATTCTTACATCAACACAAGTACACAACCTCTCGCTTAGATGGCATGAAAATGTAAGACGATGCTGAAATGTTCTAACACGAACTACACACTTATTTATAGCTTGATGAAACCAAAAAAAAAACATGAGTTCACAACTAGTATTTCAACCATTTTCTTATGAATGCTGAAATATTACAGATGAGAGAAAGTTTCAATCAACCCCAATTCATATTGAATCTCTGGTACACTTGTAATTTAGTGATCAACTACGAACATCCCAATAAATGCATGCTGGAAATAAAAAATAGTAAAAGCTCCATCTCTAAGAAAAGCCAAGATCACACAAGTTGTTAAGGCTAAAACAAATTATGGCAACATACACCGCCAAACCTCATAACTATGAAACAGAAACATCAAATTAAAAAAGAAGAAAAGGGGGCACCTCGTATCACAATCTGTACTTGTAGGCCATGGAGACCATTGCCCATTCCTGCATTCCTGCGATGAGTAAGGGCAACTGATACAAGGCCAGAAGATAAGATAATGCCCAAAACTGGGGGGGATGGATTAGAATAAGATTGAAAGCGAAAACATTAAACTAATTACCATTTCCTATATATGTCCGGAGCCTTACGTAAAGTTCCATCACCACTACAAGGACTTCACGCAAGACAGGGTCAAATTGAAGCTGACTGATACCGATTTCCTTCACAATTTCCACCTCAGAATCAAATCAACTGAATGGTTTCTTCTAAAATGACAACTTGGAAAGTGTCGCGCTTCATGAATGGTTAGTACCTATCAAGTTGGCGGTGCACATTCTTTTCGTTTGATGAATAAGAAGATTGCATATTTGAACATCCAGATCATTTGCTAAGATCTGTATCAAAGGCACATTCTTAATATAGCTGTTCAGGCAAAGGAACATCAGAATAAGAACACGGGCGACATGGTTAGAAGAAACTCAGAAAAAAAGTCTCGTCAGCATCTAACTAAAGTTGAGGAAAAGAACACTAGAAGAAATTATACCATTCCACGAGGCAACTTTCCTGGTTCAGTCAACTTGTGTATCATCTCAAGTAACTGAATAGTTTTTGAACCTGGAGCTGCGCACACTGCATTAAGCACAAGAAATTAACAGAGTTTGGACCACATTCACTCAGTGGGAACGCACAGTACAACACAATAATAGCAGCACCCTCGGTGAAAACATGATGTGGATTGCATTTAAAGTCAAAGGTGTAGCTTACTGTCAAGAACAAAATGTCGTGGAAGTACGTCAAGAAACAATGGAGGAACTTGAATCATAAAATGAAGCAATTAGTTCAGAAAGCAAAAGAGTGGTTCATACATTTTAATTGTCAAAAGTTTCAATAGTTGGTCCAATTGAGCTGCATAAGATCACATCAAAAGTGGGGCAAACGCGAACAAATTTCAGGTAAGATTAAAGAACATGGAATTTATTCTGAAAGCAGCAGGTAGTGGTTTCCTAAGATACTCAATGAAAACATCCCATTCTTCATTCGGCACAATTTCTCGCTCATATACGTAACAGACAAAAAATTAATTCTCCGCGAAATGAATCGGTTACAGTTCTACGCAAAATCATGTCTTTTACCATATTCAAAACTAGCCATATTAAACCAAAAATTCAAACTCTTAGACACAAGCCCTTTGTTCCATGAGTAATCTGTTTTCTCTACCTATTTTCCTATATTCATATCCTACCACAATTCGCACTTAATAAACAATCCAATAAATTTCGATACAAGATTCGTTTTTTCAAACCCTTTTTTCTTTCTTACCTTGTAATACTCATCGAAACATAGGTTGTGTGAGGCAAAAGGCTCCCAACGATTATCTCTTTCGGCATCATCTAATGTGCCAGTAGTAGAACCATCGAACTTGGGGCTGGCGCTCCCAAACATTTTCTCTGCTCTGGTGGAAGTGCTTTCTCTGGGTAGCGCGACCTCCCCTTTCCTCCCATTTATGAATTTTGCTTTTATTTTTTTTTATTTTTTTTTCTGCTTCTTTTATGGCTGCCGCGTGCTACTGCTTCGGCAGGGGAGGTTTTCAGATTTTGTTTTTAAGATTTATGGGCCAAATTCTCATGAACAGAAGCCCATTTCTAAGTCCTATCCTAAGCATTTTGGGTGAGTTAAGCCCAATTGAGAGATACGTTAATTTCAAATTATAATTATAATAATCAGTAATATGTTAAAATAATAGCAATGTATATTTCAAATACATCTTCAGATGATCCACCTGATATTTCCTGCATACATACATACATCTCTACAATGAATTTAATGCTTGGTATTAGTGCATAACAATTATGTGAAGATATTTTAAAATTTAAAAATTTTATTAAAGTTATTCCATTCCATAACATAATAAATCATCGAACCCCTAGCAACTCTCTTGTTTTTATGTGTAGTATTATAATTTTGCATTTTATTTCAAAGAATTTCATGCGTCGAACTTGCTTCTTTTTTTTTTTGTTTGTTACACATTTGTTTTATCGCATAACAAATAAATGCTATATAGCGGAAATTCGAAAAACTGGTTGAAGAAATACGAATAGAATTTTTATCTGCTATTATAATCTCTTTTTCGAATTTCAACCAGAGTGGATAACCAGATTAGGAAGTCAGAAGTGAGACTAGGAAGAGTAGATAGTTTCACATACACAAGTTCAAATACCCTTGTAGGAAATGATTGCTTCCGGATTTACATGGGGAACAAATTGATGATTGTCCTCCCTACGTTTTCTCATGGCATTTGCCCGTATGCACAAATAAAATAAGTTCGAAATCTCAATTTCAAAAAACCTAAATTCATAAATAGTTTGAAATATCCTACGTAACAAAACTCATCAAATGAACCCAGTTGAAATGACCACAAAATTAAAAAATTCTGACAGAAGGCTATAGATATGTTAAGGGATTCGACATCAACAAAACAAAATACCAATTGCAGAGTGCATAGGCATTTTAATGAACCAAAACACCAAAATCACCACGTCTTAAAGAACACACCCCTTACAACCAGCAGAGAGTGCATTCTTGCAATTGGTCGTACTTAAGATACAATCGACGGCTTTGAAGCTGCAGAAAGTCTAGACCTCTTCTTTGCCAAGCTCTCGCTGCGCCTTTCCCTCTGTTCCTTCAATCGAGTAGCAAGAAGCTTCTGGTATTCAGCCGCCTCCGACTTGGCCTTAGCGATTCTCTTCTTCTTGTCAGCAATTCTAGCCCTCTTCCTCTGCAATGTTAAGGGAGTAACCAGCCTCT
This sequence comes from Primulina huaijiensis, assembly GCF_012295235.1. Lineage (NCBI taxonomy): Eukaryota > Viridiplantae > Streptophyta > Magnoliopsida > Lamiales > Gesneriaceae > Primulina > Primulina huaijiensis. The sequence continues at coordinate 32,140 of NC_133322.1, forward strand.
GAATCTTGGGAGCTTTGCTCACTTTCTTACCTGTGGTCAGATCGAACTTCATATCAACCGTTTTTTCAGAATCAAGATTCACCATCCCTAAAAATTTTTAGTGGAGATACTCACCAGCTTTGTTGGTGAATGTACGGCGATAGGTGTTCACATACTTTCTAACATCGTCTTCCTTGGAGAGATTAAAGAGTTTGCGGATCTTTGAAGCCCTCTTCGGACCTCTCATCCTAGGCTTCTCAACATCTGTCAATCCAGGAAGATCATTATCACCCTTTTTTACAATCACCAAGTTCAGAACAGAGAGATCAGGGCTGACAATGCACCCACGCACAGACTTCCTTCTGCGCTCTCCATCTCTCCTACCATAACCTCGGAAACATGGGGTACCTGTTCAGTCACATATCCAATTTTTAGATATAAATTTTTTTTTAACTCTAATTAGAAAAGGGGTCAGAAGAAAATTATCACCTCTATGCAGCAAGAGTCGCACACGACCTGGTGTCAACACACCCTGCTTCATTGGGAAACCTTGCTTGTCACAACCCCCCATAATCTTAAATACATACCCCTTGAACTCCTGAAACATCAATTGTCAATAGACATGTCAAACAACCATCATCACTTGAAAAATGCATAATCATGACAGAAATATAAATTTTAACTTAAAATAAATATCATACCTCACCAAGGGCATCGCCGCTGACCTCCTGAGAGATCCTCTTGTCCCAGAACACCCGACTGCAATTTATATACACAGGCTCAATTTTACTCAAGATTAAGGAATGAATCAAAAGAAAAAAAATTACTTCCTATATAGGCATATCAATAAGTGCCCATCAAAGTTGAAGCAAAAACCAATAATAAAAGGAAAATGAGTGACACAAAGACTAAAGTAAAAGTATACCTAACAAAAACAATATGAAGCTCAAGGGAAATGCATTGCTGGATGCAGGCGAATATCTCAAATAGCCAGAACTCAATAATTACTTTTCTTGTAGAAGACCATTGCCGTTAAACTATGTTGCATGGATACGGGTACGAGTATCGTATCGAATACGATACGGATACGGCGGCACGTCAAATTTTGAAAATATAAGACACGATACGGCTAGGATACGACAATCATTAAAATATATATAAATATTATATATATTTATATTTATATAAATTTAGTATTGAAAAGTAAAAATTATAGAGATAGATGTAAAGATTATAGAAACAGATGTAATATTTTGAGCATAAATAGAATGAAAGAGACTGGCAAATGTATTTAGGGATTTAAAAGCTCAGCCTAATTTATTTTAAATTATTTCTTTTAGTCCTTAGAAATTTTAATTTTAAATTAACCCCTAAAACTTTTAAATATTTGTAATTTTGCCCAAACGTATCCGAAAAACGTATCCAAGCCGTATCTATGGCGTGTCCTGGCCGTGTCCAAAACGTATATGACTGGTCAACTCTAAACAAAGTCAACGACACGGATTTTGAAGTATCCGACACGCGTATCCGCGTGTCGTATCCGTATCCGTGTCGTATCGGTATCCGATACTTCAAAAAAAAAATTTTTAAGGTATCCGTGCTACATAGTCGTTAAATATATTACTTTTTTCAATACAAGATACGTGCAACAAAAAGAAAAAGAAAATAGCACTAACATACAAACCAAAGCTTAATAAATCAAATATTACAGCACCACCATGCAACTCAATTACTCAAAGACATAAACTTTGAAGCTATGTACAACTAAATCCTTCAAGGAATAAACAATAAAAAGAAAAACCGAAGAAAATAAAATAATTTAATGTACTTCGATCATTAAACACCGTGTCATGCCCCAGTGTAATAAATTTCGAACAAAAACCAAGAAAGGGGAAGTGCAATTTTTAAAAAATTGGCATAGGAGCTTCCAGAGATCCAAACCCAATAAATGAGTTATCGAAGCATCAGTAATAACTGTCAAGATTATCAATTGATTCGAAAATTTAGGACATACAGCTTCGTGTCATCGTCGATCTCCAGCTTCTTCTGGCATCCTGTGGTCGGATTTGCGATGTTGAACTGCAAGATACAAACCAAACGTTATACGAAACTCCATTTGAATAAACGTGCCCGATCACGATCACATCTATATGGTGTACGAGGGAGATACTGAAACCTTCATCTTCGACGGAACGGAGAAAAAGCGGCGAGGATGTCTACAGAGTTTTCAAATGCTCAGCCGTAGCTAGGATTTTAGGATGACCTAGACGCATTAAGGAGCGCAAAAATGGGCTTACAGGGTATCTTGGCCCAAATGTTTTAATTCCGTGGGCCGAAGACCAATTGAATAACCTAGTTTTTGGGAAAGTTAAATCGTTTACATGTTCCAGTCACACTAGCGTTGGTCCTCTAAATTTTATATTTTGGCTATTTTACTCTGATTTTTATTGAAGCGTCTAATTTTGATTTTAAATTGCTGACTAGATTCAAAAATCCGACAACAAATTTGGGATTTTCAATTTGGTAAGAGATAATCATAGTAGAATGTTATCTAAAATTTCACCGAAATTATAAATTATACTTGTAAAAAAGTGCAAACTCAAAAAACAGGACGACGTACTCAAAAAAATAGGACAAAATCCCCAAATTTGTTGTCATATGATCGGACTTTACAACATAATAAGGAATTTTCGACTAACATTGGACACTTAAGTAAAAATAAGACCAAAATATCTAAAATTTATAATTGAAAGGAAAAATACTCAAATTTGACTAGTTAGTTATTTCTCTGAATTGGAGCAAAGGACCTATCTTAAACATTAGGGCTCCGTTTGATACGTGTGATAGGATAAGTAAATGATTAATAATTAGAGTGATTAAAAAATAAGATATATGGATTAATAGTATGTTGGGATAAATAACATGGTGTTCGATATGATTTTAAAATGATGGATTAATTTTGTAAATTTTATTAAAATGACCAAAATGCCCTAATTGCTAATTAAATATATATTCTTAAAATAATAGGATAGATAATTAAATATTTATAATTAAAATTTATATTTATTAAAATTAATTTAAATATATTTATTAGAAATAAATTTGTAAATATGCATTTACTTTAATAACAATAATATTTTGAATGTTAATATTAAATAAAGTTTTAGTAATAATTACAATATTATTGTTTTTTCTTAAAATAATTATAAATATTCTTAAAATAATTTGATAGATAATTGAATATTTATAATTATAATTTATTTTTATTAAAATTAATTTAAATATATTTATTGGAAATGTATTTGAAAATATTGGAAATATATTTGAAAATATTACGGTAATCTTTAAACACAATAAATTAGAATTTAATAAATATTTATTTTAATAAGAGATAAGAAGATAAAAATGTAATTTGTGGTGTGTTGATAACTTATCCCACATAATTTGTTAGATTAAGAATCAAATAATTAATCATAAAATCATGTCTTAAACTGAGTCAAAATGATTATTAATATATCTTAAAATTCTAACCAAACATTATATAAGTATGTGATTATTCATCTATCTTTATTTAATAACATCAACCAAACTGAGTAAAATTATATTAATATCATACGTTTTGAATGTGATTGGAAGAATTTATTAGAAGTCAATTAATAAAATTGTGATGATACAAAAATACGCTAGGCATCAAATGATATACAAAGAAATGATATTATTATACATTTGGAAAGAAAAATGTAATCCTAAAATCGTAAAAATGATAATACAACGGGAAACTACAAATGTTGTTTAAAGAGAGGATACGATTAGGCGTCCCCGACATTGCTAGCTGACGACCGTACCGACTTGGAGCATCGTTTCAATTTCTTCAACGACACTCGTTATTTCCAATTATCCGCTCGATTCGCAGTTTCAATCCTTCTGGAAAATTTGTATCACAAAATGTGGGTGTTCTATATGATGTTGCTGCCACTAACCCTAGGAATGGTCGTTTTGACTTTAAAATACTTCGCCGGTCCAGACGTGCGGCGATATGTTTATCTCACTGTGGGTTACACCTGGTTTTGCTCGATTTCGATCATTATCCTCGTACCTGCTGACATTTGGACGGTAATTTGTAATTTATTTCTTTGCTTTCAATGTTTTGTAGCTGAATTGTTTGAATTTTAGATTGTTGCATTTGCACAAGGTTCTGTTTTTTTATGTTTTGGATTTGCTACGGACGATCTGATTTGTGATCAGCTAACTTCACCGTTTGATCGTTTTTTGAAGTCATCCCTATTCTCCTTTTTCTTTTCTTCTTTCAATATTAGTTTCTTGAAGTATTTCTCAAATGGTCAAGAACCTGTGTGTGTACATATCCAAAACAACAAAACATACTGACCTTTTACATTTGTTGAAAATTTTCACTGCAGTAATTCAATCTACATTTTTGTTTTGTTCATGGATTGTACTTAGTAACATCATTGGTTTTTGAAAAAAATCAATTTTATTTTTATCTCCGGTTGGTTACTTGGTTTTAGCCTTGTAAGTAATGAAAACGAGAGAAAATTTGTTCTCTATTTCATTATTCTATCTATTGAATGCAACGTAAGTCTCCTTTTAAAGAGAAGAAAAAGACACAATCAGTATGAGAAGTGGAAAAGATGGCAATAAGAAGATCAAGATCATCAACTGGTTTTGACTCAGAGATATCAAGATTACCTGGTGAAGTTGGATCATTGGATGTCTCATCTTGAATTTCTTGATTCAACCTCTGAGTAGATGTTTGGTCATGCTTTTGGACAGGGTCTTCTTGTGTTTTTGTCAGATGCTGCTTTGAGTGGACAAGTACTGTAAACTTTTTTGCAGCTATTTCTGTTTCATTCGTGATCTGCGGGGTTGGCACAACATAAAGTTCAATTTAAAAATCAGAGCTGTGTGGATGGTTTCCATCTTGATCAAGGTGTTCCCCCTGAAGATGGGAATCCGTATAATAGGAGGATCCTTCAAAAAAGTTAACATGGACACAAAATTTTTTTTGGAGAGAGGGTCGAAGCATTTGTACTCTTTCTGATTGTTGGGGTACCCCACAGAGATACATTTCCGTGCACGGGGTTCCAATTTGGAACGTAACGATCGGTATCATGAACAAAGGTCACACTCCCAAAGACTTTAAAAGGAATATCCATCATGAGTCTGGACTTGGGAAAGTACACTGTGAAAACTTGAGAGGTGTCTGAAAATTCAAAATGCGAGTGGGAATCCAATTAATTAAAAAAGTGAAAGTCAGAAGTGCATCTCCCCAAAGATAGTTATGGACTTTAGTAGTAAATAATAAAGTTCGAACAAAATCAAGAAGATGTTTGTTTTTTCCTATAAGTCACTCCATTTTGCTGAGGAGTGTGAGTGCAAGAACTTCGGTGAATAATCTATTTGTCAGCAAAAAAATTCTCTGACACATTATTGAAGTATTATTTCCCATTGTCGCTGAGAAAAATTTTAATGGACATGTGAAATTTATTTTGAATCATTCTATAAATGTTGGTGAAAATAGTGGCAACATAAATTTTATCTTTTAACAAAAATACCCAAGTAAGACAAGTATGGTCATCGATAAATGAGATGAACCACCGTTTGTTAGAGATAGCGGGTGCTCTCGTAGGACCCCAGAAATCGCTATGAATTAAAGTGAAGGGTTGGGACGGTTTGTAAGGTCGGGATGGGAAGACAACACGGTGATGTTTATCAAAGCTTTGATACATGAAGAACTGCAAGATACAAACCAAACTGAGTACCGGTCATGATCGGCCTTCACATTGAGAATATGTTGAGAAAAATCATGAAGAACTGGTCATATGATCGGTCACACCAGAATCTAAATATCCAGAAGCTACTAGAATCGGTGCGAGAGTCAAGTGAAGGGTGAGCTCAAGTCCTCACATAAGTTCTCCATGCTTCTAGCCCTATGACAAAGCTTTGATACATATGTGCCCCATATTTCCTCATTGCATATTTTTGCTCATGCTCACTTCATAGTCTTTTCTGTTAAATATTATACCTAATTTATGGTTCCTCCGATTTATAGTCTGCTGGAAATTTTTTGCAATATAAATCTGTGAGTTTGAATAAACTTAATGTCTTTCTTGCTATGCAGACAATAATTGGTCATCAAAATGGCGGCATCTCTTTCTTTTGGAGTTGGTCATACTGGAGTACATTTTTGCTCACATGGTATGATGTTGTTTAGGATTTTGTGCTCATTAATTATTACTTAGCATCATGGGCTTATGGTCAGAACCCCGTTCTCTCTATCCTTTCTTTTATTCTTTTTATACCTTGATGGCACCGTGGACAGGTTCGCAGAACAGAGGTTGGAGAGATGGAGGTCGGCGTTCCGTGCACTGTGGTGGCGTGGACGTGACTGGTTGTGCAGGAAGTTAGACGGGGGGGAGATGGTGATGCCGAGAAGATTGAATGTGTTTGTTGAGGATGGAGGCGGCAGAGAAGAGATGTGAAGGTAAGGGGAAACAAATAGAGTTAGATAAAAGAAACGTAAATTTGTTTTTAAAAAAATAATTTTTTTAAAATAAAATTAAACGCAATTAGAAGATGTTTTCTTATAAGACGTGATCACGCCTTATCAAGAGACATCTTCTGTATGTAGGGCCAAAATATTTCAAAAAAACAGTTAGAAATTGAAAATGTCAATTATATATTTATAATATTAATAATAATATAACATTTTAATAATATTATTTCGGGTCGGGATGGGAATCCTGTCGGGAGGAGATCATATGCCCGACCCTTATCCCGAAATTAATCGGGACGGGAAAAATCCCAAACAATCGGGTCGGGAAAAAGCGGATCGGGAATTTTCGGAACGGGAATGGGGCAGGATTCAAGTTGGGGCGGGATTTTCGGGTTTTTTGCCATCCCTAGTTAATTCTTATGAATCATAGACAACTAACCGAAGAATGATTAATGTTTATGAATCATAGGGATAATATTTACTTGATAGCCAGTTTACCCTCCCACAGCCATGAATCACCTTTTTGTTGTGTTGGAAGTTAAAAAACTGTTTCGTGGAAGTTGAGATAATTTTTTCTTGCGACCAACATAATTCAAAATTTCATTATCTAGAATGCTTATGCTTGATGTAAACAGTTCATTGTTTGCTTGAATTAAGGAACATGATATGTTTACCCAAATATTTGCCTCGTGATCAGTTTGGTCAAATAAAGTGTATCTGAGAGTTTGTACTGTCGCCCTCGCGTGGCTGTTATCTTACATGTTAAATAGCGTATGGTCGGTTATCTCAAAATTATGTTATTTGATCTCTTTATCTTTTAAAATATACTCCTTGTTTCGACTATGTATAAAGAAAGTTAAAGACATTTCCCTATGCATTTAGCTCATTTTGTATTTTTTTTGCTAATTTTATTAACTTTTCAGTCTTTCTTAAATTCCTTCTCTATTGGATTTTCGCAGGCCGCTCAGGCAACATCAAAACAAATGTCTAAGCGTGATCCATTGAGACCTCATATGGATGTCATTGACGACATGTTAGTGAAAATGGTACTTTGTTTCTTGCGGTGTAATTATTCCACATGATTATAATTTGTATATTGTATGAAGTTGATTATAATTTATATATTCCATGAAGTTTCAATTTTTTTTATCTATGTCCCAGTTCAAAGAAGATCCTTCCTTTAAGCCACAAAGTGGTCATTTGGGAGAAAATGATATGGATTATGACACTGATGAGAAATCAATGGCAACTCTAAGGCGTCACCTGCGGGGAGCTCGAGAGGAGTATTATCGATGCAAAAGGTATATTTATTGTGTGAAAAAATATTTGAAGGTCTTCAGTGAATTCATTGCATCCTATAATTCTATGTTTCTCTGCTAGTGTCATATCATCTGTCTGTTTTCGTACGCTCAAATCCCCTTTAATTGCCATTATGATATCTACGTACCATTTCTTGTAGTGGTGTTAATATTTCAAAACCTTTGGCTCGGTTTTTACTGGTTTGTAGTCCTCTTAACTTTGTTGATCTTGTCTGCATACCTTAGCTTTCTACATGGCTTTCCTTTCACCTGCATCAATGCCTCATGGGTCATTGTGATGCATACGGTGACTCTTTCATAATTGTAATTTGGATTATATTCCTTGAGGCTTTAGCATTTAACTAATAACTTGCTAACTTATCTAGGGTTTTTTTACTTTCTTGTTTTGTAGTGAGTACCTGACGTATGTCGTGGAGGCGCTTGACTTAGAGGATACAATTAAGAATTATGAACGGTGCAACATTACTGGATGGTTTGCACCTTACCTTTCTACTCTTAGATCTACCAGAATTCAACTCATCAACCACAATTTGCGTTTGAATTACAATACAGTGTATATGAATTTTCCTTTATTTGTACCTGAAGTTTAAGGTTTCCAATTTTGCTAGTGATATTTCAAAGAAGAGTCTAAACTATCTAATTTTATAATAATTCGTGAAAGGTAGAAAATAGTAACTAAGTGTCATAAAGATGGAGTGCTTGATTTGATAATATACATAATTTAATTGTATTTCATGCTTACCAGTCATTATATCTGACTTGATTGTATTTAAAGCTCATATTCAGTCTATAATATTGGCCAGATAATCACATTTTAAGGCACTATTGGTGACTTAAGAGGAAAATCTGAGCTCTTATTTATGATACAGGAAATTTGTTTCAAGCTTTAGATCTGAAAGAAGTGGTAAATTAGGCTCTTTCTTCGATATGACAGGTATATACATTGCTCCGATATACCACATATATTTGAATAAGAATACTGATGATTTTAAAATGCTTCATCCATTTGGCCAGAAAAAAAAATCTATGGTTCATAGTCAGCAAGTTTTGACCTCACACTGACTCTAAGATTTAATCTGAATATGAGGGAAAGCATTAAACTGTACTTTATTTAAACTTCAATTTTAATGTACTTGGTGAACTTGTAAACATATAATTCCTTTTCTTGGATTTTTTTTGCTAATTTATTGTTCAGAACATATCGAATATATTTAAAGAACATCGAATCCTCTTGTCTACCAGCATTATCCAGCCTAATCATAGGCTCCACATAGTTGATGATTGTCTTTGTCTTTCTCCTCAGAGTTTGTATGGCGGTGTATCTTGCGGAAGCATCTGAAAAAGGTTTTTGCTATTATTCTTGGTTGCATGTCAGCTGCTATACTCCTGGCTGAGGCCACTATGTTGACTAATGGAGTTGATTTATCTTTATTTTCGGTCCTCATAAAATCCGTACGAAATGAAGAGGTCCTGGTGCAGGCATAGTTGTCAAAGGCGAGAGGCGCAACCAGGCGTGGGCGTTGCGCCTGGGGCGGCCCCAGGCGCAACCTGGGCTCGCCTTGGAAAGGCTCTCGGGCGCGCCTGAGATTGTTTTTTTTAAAAAAAATTCAGTAACAGAGAAATTACATTTTAAAAATGCAACTTCTCTGTTTTTTTTAATAGTAACTTAAAATGTAAAAGGCCTAGCCCAACCCCAAACCCCAAACCCAAACACTAGCAGCCCAGTTCACAAATTAAATAACAGAATTACAGAAGGCGACAAGAGCAGAAGTGTGCAAACTGCAACAGAAAGTTCTAGGGACTCTGATAATTTGGTGGAAGAAGGTGAACTTGATTTAGATGATTGAAGAATTTTAATCGTGTTACTTATTATTATGAACTTATTAATTATTTGTTGTTTTGTGTAACATTGTGACTTAATTATTTCATATTTTAATATATTATTCTAAGATAAATATATTTTTTTTAAAAATTAAAAATGTGCGCCTTTCTTCGGTAAGGCGCGCGCCTCGCCTTGCGCCTCAGGCTCCAGCGCCCTTGTGCGCCTCGGTGCACCTTGCGCCCTTGACAACTATGGGTGCAGGTATGGCTGTATGGATCATGACATCTTTAACAAAGTTATCTTGACAATTGGGTTGTGATCTCAGTAAAGAGTCTCTTAACAGTATTTGTTGAAATTTTGGAACTTTTCATTTTGCAAAGTTTTCTTGGTCTCTGCTGAATACAGATTATGAACATCTGGATACCATTTTGACAGTGCCTTAAATTTTATGATTTGAAAAATATTTGTCATTTTAATTTCTGCATTTACCCTTTCTATATTGTGCTAGCATCAGACAGTTCATTTGATGATCAATTTTTATCTTTCTATGGAATGAATGACGCTGGCTCGACCCAAAGTGGAAAAAGAAAAGATGTGAAAAAAATTCTTGTAAAGAGCCATAGACACATGGTGTATGTGATGTGGGACTACATGTGGAACACCTTTTCTTGCAAAGCTGTCCGTAGAGAAGTAATAACCAAGGATTTTGCGAGAAGTAGCCAGTGTGGGAAAAATTGATGAAATTAGACTCATCAGAGATTGTTCCTTAAGAGGTGCTTTGTGATAATTATGGCTATCTGATTTTCCTGTCGGATTATGATTCTCCTTTGTAGGTCTTAGTCTTTAGCTTCTGCTATGCTCCCTAACACGTGTTTTCATTGTGTAAGCATTTGTTTTATTTTTACCCATCTAGATTGTACCTTATGACCCTTTATTCTGAGTTAGCATTTTTCTGTGAAGTAACTGTTGCTGCTTCATTTTATTTGTCTTTTTTGCATGCTAGATATGTTTTGTTTTGCATTATTTTCCTTGATCTCAGTAAAATCAACTATTTGTAATTTGAATTAGGTTATCCTTATACCAATTCAAGTATCACATTTTTACTTCACGAATAACACCATAGAAAATATTAACTCCAAACTATATTTTTTGAACATTATCAAATAATCAAATTTGAGTATTTAAAAGGTACAATCAATTATTTCATGACTCAAAAGAGGTATTATTTATATTAATTTAAATATCACATTTTTAATTCACGAATATCATCATCAAGACCACTCAATATTACCTTCAAACTATATATTTTGAAATAAAAAGTTAATTGACCTAATACATCCAATCCAAAGCTTCTTTCCTGAAACCCAAAACAAGCTCCCCACTCCTCAATCTTTAAAGATACGCATCTCCGAGCAGGAATTCCCTCTCTCTTTCAACCATCCAACCAATGTGTTCTGCACTCGGGCGTGGCAAAGGAATCAACGGCCCTGATTCTGATCCGCCATTTGACCCAATTTTTTCATTAAAAAGATAATCATAATCATCGTCACCTTTAGAGCAAAAGCCACTATTTTCTTCGTCACAGAGCAAGTGTGGCTCTGAACAGTCAAAGCTGTTGCAATCGGCCATTGGGAACTGGCCCCTCGATGAATGTGCTTTTGTTGCTAATGGAAGTTATCGCAATCTCGCCAAGAATGGGTTTTTAGGGGACCTTTTTCTGCATGTCAGTCATTTTTCGCTGTTTTCTTGACATACAAATAATAAAGTACGCAGCGGCTGGCTGTTAATCATTTAAGCTAATTTTGACTTATTCTTTTATAAAAATATATTATTTTGGTTTGGTGGAATAAAAATCGCTTTGTTTTTCCACGTGTTACCTTGTTAAACCAAACACAGCATCGAAACCCAATCCGATCTCCTCTCTCCCCAAATAAAAACCCTAGCATTGATCATCTCTTTCCTATAATACCGTCCATTCAAAAAACATGGAGCTGTGCACAGCTCGAGGCATATCCAATCTCCTTTTTCACAAGCCGCCTCCCCACATTGTTCCTAACCATTTTGGATGCCTAATCCAATGCAGAGCTCCTTTTCCTGGCCATCTGAAGCAAACCCGCTCTACTTCTGGTAATGTTTAGCCTCAATTAGGTTTCTTTTTCCACTTATATGTCGGATATTAGAAAAAAAATTGGCTGGCCTGCTATTTTTTTTGTTTTGTTTTCTCATTTTTGTAGTTTTTGCTATAGATCTTCGAAGCTTTGCTTAGTTGTTGAGATGTTATAAGACTTTATTTGGACACTGGTGAGAAATGATGACTCGGGAGCAATATTTCTGCAGTTGATGTTTTAAATATTTTGTTTGCTTGAAACGTGCTATAGTAACTTTAAGTGAGTGACGGGATTCGGACTTATCTTTCTGTATTTAATTTAAATGGTCTTTTATTATGATGATTTTTTCTATTGCTGGTGGTGCGATCCATTTTCGTTAACTTAGACAATGAAGATACTTATGTCCTGTAATCATTTGAACAGGGCAACGATACACAATTATGTCATGTCTCAGCTCCACGACTGAGGCAACCACTTATGAGGCAGCCTCGCCCGATGATACGACAACTGTGACAACCTCGACTGAGGATACATTGTCTGAGGCATCTGCTCCCGAGGAAACCGTGCCTGTGATAGCCGTGACTGAAGCAACCTCTGATATCAAAGATGAGCCAGAATCTGACAGTGTGATAACAGTCGAAGTGGTAGAGTCTCAACCTGTTGAAAAGAAGGAAGATTACATTAATCAGCCTGATGTGGTACCCCAAGAAGATGATTCATTGCAACTACTTAAGTTCTTGGAGGACCTTAATATAAAGGTTTTTCGCATGTTTTTTATTTTGTTGTCCATGTGTATAGTATGTCCTAATGGTTGTGCTTTCCATAATATTTGTTCTTTTGGTCAGCGTGTCGTTGTTTCTGCATTCTTATGTCTCAAACATTTCGTTGTTTTAACCATCCACACACTCTTTCCTTGGCTGAAACTTCTACTTGTCTGTTCAGTTTGATTGTTGTCTATGGCATTTTTCATTTTTTTTCCCTATATAGTCCTATAAATTCCACAAAAAGAGAATGCATAAGAGAAAAACTGACATTCTAATCGTAACTTTCATTTCACAAGAGCGAATTTTTCCAAATCTCCCATCATTATTGAGTCTAGTAGTTGTCTCCTAGCTTGAAGACCGCACTCTATTTTATTCCTTGTTCTTTGGCTGTGTTTTGAAATCATATTGTTTCAAATTTTCAGTGTACAACGCAAGTTGCTGTTGGCGTGCCCACTCCAACACACTTGCATGTACCTTCTGATTCTACCTGTTTTGCTTTTTAACATTTTCTCACTGGAAAGTGGCTGGTTGATAATATGAACTGGGTTGCTGTGAGGAGCATTTTCAATATGATGGAAGCTTTTGAACGCTTAATGAAACATCGACTATGATGTCGACTCTGAGCGGTTACCTGAGCAACCTTTATGCTATACTTATTTTGTTGTTTCAATATTCTTTCACTGATTCGAATAATTTCCCAGTATAGCCCTCATCTATTATTGTTATGCTCTGAATATTACATTTTTTCTTTGTATAATTTCTCTTTAGATTTGGCGGTTCTCTAATAAACTTTAATGCCTTTTGGTGTATTGACTTTTTAATATTATCGCATAAAGAAGTGCTCAGTACTTGGAACTTGAGTGTATGTTACCGACTGAAAGATGTTTGAATTTTGATATCACTTATAATTTGCAATTGTTGAAATACCTCAAGTCTTTTTTGTAGTCTTTAGAAATTGTGAGTTTCGGCTCCTCCAAAAGGCACTTACGTGTACCCTTACTGTACATGAAAATCCCAGGGTTGCCACAGTGAATATGCATCCTTTAAAAATAGCAAAGGAGTAATGCAGATGGTTTATTTATTTTTAGTACAATTAGAGTGTGGGGTTTTGCATCGAACCCATTTAGGGTGTTGGCATACATATGGTTTATTTTTTTGGTCTCTGCAAAGGGGTATCCATATCTGATTGATTTATTTTCTATATCTGATTGTTTTTTTTCCCATCAGTTCGACTATGAAGATAAATATTCAATCGTTGCATTTGGCGTTGGCGGCTTAATTGCCCTTAGGATATCAGTTGCTGTCATAGGTGCCATCGATTCTATTCCCTTGGTGAGTGCGCATCGATTCTATTCCCTTGGACTATACCTTTTTACTAACTTGTAAGATGGTTTAAATTTTAGCTCCCAAAAGTGTTGGAACTTGTGGGTCTGGGCTACACGATTTGGTTCACCACTAGATATCTCATTTTCGAGGTTAGGATTCAACAATTAGATATTGTTCAATCCATGTTCCCTCTGTCCATTTAGATCCTTTTCTCTTCCACTGACTATTGATTCTCTATTTTCCAGCAAAATAGGGAGGAGTTTGTTGCTAGAGTTAAGCAGCTCAAGGAGGAGGTTATCGGTTAAATGAATGATTTTAGTCGAACTTGGTTAGGCGTTGCAAATTTTAGTTTTCAAATATAAAGTCTTGTTAAATATTTTAATTTGCGGTAGGCAGGCAAGTTTAATATATCGTGTAAAAAGGAAGAAGTTGTGGATGAGTATTATTTTCCTTTTCTTTAGTTTTTTTTTTGAATAGGAGAGAAGGTTTAATCGGGGTTATTTCGTTATTTTCTCTTCTCAATAATTATTTTTGTATCCTTACTAATAAATATATATCTGCCTGCTGTATTTTCAAAACACTCCAACCGAACAAACCTTGTACAATATTAGTATGTAAATTTCAAAATATAGCATGATATTTCCTCGAATTCCTTAAACATAAGTGTTTGATTTATGGATTATATTAATTTTTATCTGATGGCTCTCATACATAATTCATAATGAAGATTAATTCACCGACCAAAAATAATTGTACACAGTAAATTGTCTTAAATTTAATTATTAATTAATAATTACTTCTCGTGTGACTTTGACTCCCACCGTTTCATTTCATCTGCGGTTGTTGTAGAAATCTCAATAGATGCACAAATAGTTTAATTTCAGAAGTTTTCACACATTTACCCCCACACTTTTAGTTGTTTAATAAGTATATGTACATGAAACAAATTTTCCAATTTATTAATAACCACATCAAGGTTTTTTTTTTGTGCAAAAAATAACGGTGCGTGAGACTTGCTGAATTACAAGTCCGATCTCAACGTTCACTTATTCAATGTTCATCAATAATTAATGTCAATGGATATAGTTTTATACATCTAATTTTTTTTATTGGACCATAAAAAATGTATTATTTGAATTCATGTGATGTATTTTTAACTTAATTAATAGTGATAAATAATAATTCATGAAAATAAACAAGTCTATGACAGCAGGCTCCCACTCATAAACAACGTTTCTTCTTTCCTGATTTTTTTTATTTTTAGTTTGATGAATGGAACAAAAAGAGTTGCTACTAGTACATATATGGATTTTTTATTTTAATTAAATTTTAAGAATTTGAATTTTGTAAAAAATAAGACAGAAAAATGGGTTCTTGAAACTTGGGAAAAAGCCAAAGAATATTATTAAAATTTTCAAATTACAAAGAGCAGTCGGACTCTTCGAATTTCTGTTCACGTAGTAAGTGAAGTGTGTATCACACTATTTACACTCGGTAACTTAACTTGTGTGGTTGTAGTTTATTTTGTGGGTTGTTTTATCGAAAAATTGGCCTTCAGTCTCCAGCCGTCGTTTTTTTTGTGTTAAGTCCTTGGGTACTTTTTTAGTACCACATTTCCATATGAATTGTACCACATTTCCACATGAAGTGTACCACAATTTGTATGACATAGTACCACAATTTTGTGGGCAGAGAGTGAACCCAAAAAAATATTTTGATTAGGAATTTTTCACCACTTCTCCTTGTTTTATGTTGTGGGTTTTTTGTGTTTTGGGTATTTATGATGATTTTTTTGCTACAGTGTCTCAAAATTTGTTAACTTTTTTAAGATTCAACTTCACATGCAAAGATTGTGAGTGGGTTTCGTGATATGTTGTTCTCTGATGATTTGCTGCTCTAAAACACTGGTAAATACAAGAAAAATAAGAACTGGGTTCTTCAATCTCATCACAAATCAAATTCTTCTCTTCTTTCCCCCTTTTCCCTTCAGTTTTGGTACGTTTTTGTGTTGTTTCATCTTAGTGATCCTAAAAAATTTATATCTTTGATGTCGATTCGCGCTGTTTTATATGCGTAAAGAGTGTTTGTTTTCTTGTGTTTTGTGTTAGCTTAACCGTTTCAAGAGGTTAAAATTTTAGAAATCTTTGCAGAGTTCTT
The DNA here is from genome assembly GCF_012295235.1 of Primulina huaijiensis. NCBI lineage: Eukaryota > Viridiplantae > Streptophyta > Magnoliopsida > Lamiales > Gesneriaceae > Primulina > Primulina huaijiensis. Next base: position 48,129 of record NC_133322.1, read on the forward strand.
CATTGCCCTGGTTTTAAACTCTTTATCTCGGTTCCTAGCTGTGAGAATTTGTGTTTGTGTGGATACAAATGTGAAGCATAGAGCTTTTGGTTTGGATTGCTATCAAGTATTTTGTGATTTGTGATTGGGTTACTGATTTTCCATTTGTAGTGTTGTGTACAGGAGGAGAAGTAATTTGATTTCTAATGTCGAATACTATTGAGCGAGAGTGGAGAGGAAAATTCTCTCTTCTTTCTTACTCGAAAAACAAGTGAACCAGAGTTCTGTACATATATATACATCAGCTATTTACGCTTTGTTAACCAACTAATTAACAGAACAATTAACCGTAAACTGCTATGCTAACTAATAATTAACTGTATGTTAAAGCTAATACGCCCCCTCAAGATGGACGATATATGTCTTTGATGGCCATCTTGGACATGAGTGTTGACAAGGAGGGAAATGAGAGTGGTTTGGTGAACATATCGGCGAGTTGCAATTGTGAACGTATAGGGAGGAGTTTGATTATCCCAGCAAGGATCTTTTCTCGGACAAAGTGACAGTCGATCTCGATGTGTTTGGTACGTTCATGAAAGATCGGGTTAGTTGCAATATGGATGGCGGCACGATTGTCACAGAAAATGGTGGCTGGGGAGGACAAAGTGATATGAAAGTCTTTTAACAGCTGCATGATCCAAACCAATTCACTGGTGGTTCCCGTCAGTGCTCGATATTCTGCTTCGGCGGAAGATCGAGAAGTGGTTGTTTGTTTCTTGGCTTTCCAAGATATAAGAGATTCCCCAAGAACAACGCAGAAACCCGTGACAGAACGGCGAGTGTCAGGACAAGATGCCCAATCAGTGTCTGAGAATGCTTTAATCTGTAGTGATGATGTAGCAGGAAAATAAATGCCTTTGCCAGGTGTTGACTTAAGGTACCTGAGTAGGTGATGAACGGCTGTCAAATGTGCGGAACGAGGTTGAGCAACAAATTGACTCAACTTGTGGACAACATATGTGATATCAGGGCGTGAGATTGTGAGGTACAGAAGGCGGCCAATAAGACGTCTATACATGGAGGCGTCTGCAAGTAAGTTTCCTTGATCAGCAGATAGATGAAGTGGTGGATCCATGGGAGTGTTAGTTGGCTTCCCAGCAAGAAATCCGGTATCTTCCAAGAGTTGCAAGGCGTACTGTCGTTGGCATAGAGAAATGACATCCTTAGAACGGGCAATTTCCAGCCCTAGAAAGTACTTCAAAGGCCATAGATCCTTCAACTTGAATTGCGTCTTGAGGAAGGTTTTGAGAGAGTCAATGATAGACTGAGATGGTCCAACGATGATGATATCATCTACATATACCAGCAACGCAATGAAGGAAGAATCTGCTCCCTTAGTTAATAAAGTGTAATCTGATTTTGATTGAGTGAATCCAAAGCTAAGAAGTGAGTGAGATAATTTTGAGTACCATTGCCGAGAGGCTTGTTTGAGGCCGTATAAGGACCTATTTAGCTTACAAACCAATCGATTAGAAGTGGACTTTGAAGAACATGATGCCTTTGCATAGCCGAGTGGCACATCCATATATACTTCTTCGAATAAGTCACCATTGAGAAATGCATTGTTAACGTCCAACTGGACTAAATACCAATTATTGACAGCAGCAAGAGCAAGGAGATTTTTGACAGTGGCAAGTTTAGCAACGGGGGAAAATGTTTCAAAGAAATCAACACCCTTTTGTTGAGTGTATCCCTTAGCCACTAGACGAGCTTTGTATCGATCAACAGAGCCATTGGGCGCATATTTGATTTTAAAAACCCAACAACATCCAATGGTATGTTTGCTCTGTGGTAATGGCACGACAGACCATGTACAATTGTCTTCTAAGGCTGATAGTTCATCATTCATAGCATTTCTCCATTGAGAATGTTGTACAGCCTCATGATAGAATTTTGGTTCGAACTGGGCAGAAACATTGAGAGCAAAGGATTTACGGTGTTGCGATAAGAGATCATAAGATAGATGATTGCTTAATGGATATTGAACTGAAGAGTCTGATTGTGGATTTTGCTTTAACAGATTGCAATGGTAGTCCCGAAGGTATGACGGTGGCTGAGAAACTCTAGAAGAAGTTCGAACTGGTGCAGTAAGTTGTGTGGATTGAGGATCAGATTGGATGGATAGTTCCTCAAGAGTAGAGGATAGTGGACCCTCGGGTATACTCATACTCGAAACATTTGAAGGAAAGTCTTCAAGCGTTGGTTTGGGTAACACCAAGTCGGGAAAAATGTCGATTGAAGGTTCTGATGTATCATTCGAGTGGAAGGGAAAGATATCTTCATAGAATACCACGTCTCGTGATACAAAGATCTCTGGATTTTGAATGTCATACATCTTATAACCCTTCATTCCAGGTGGATAACCCAGGAAAACACACGTCCATGCTCGTGGTTGAAACTTGTGTCGAGAAGCAGGGAGTGTGGAGGCAAAACCCAAACATCCAAAAACCTTGAGGATTGAGTAATCAAACGTGTTTTTGTACAAGAGCTCATAAGGAGTCTTGTATTTAAGCCAGGGGGAAGGAGTTCTATTTATTAAAAAGGTTGCTGTTAAAACACACTCTCCCCAAAATTTGATAGGAACCCTTGACTGAAAAAACAAGGCTCTCGCCACATTCAACAGATGCTGATGTTTCCTTTCAACAACAGATTTTTGTTCTGGTCGTTGCACACAAGAGAATTGATGTATCATTCCTTTAGTGTGGACGAGATCTGTGAACGCCAATTCTCGAGCATTATCAGTTCTAATAGCCTTGATTTTACTGTTGAACTGAGTCTCTACCATAGCATAGAACCGTGAGAAAAAATGTGATGCATCAGACTTGCTTTGAATAAGAAACACCCAAGTAAAGCGTGTGCAATCATCCACAAGAGTGAGGAAATATCGTTGATCATGTAAGGTAAAGACATTAAAAGGTCCCCAAATATTACAATGTATCAAGTCAAAAGGAGATGGAGACATATGATGATTCGAAACAAAGGATAACCTTTTATGTTTAGCTAAAGGGCAAATATATCATGGATTAGTATTGTCCAAAGAAACCTTTTTACAGTGAAGGCGACTTTGCAGGCATTCCAAAATCTTGTTAGAAGGGTGTCCTAGGCGACTATGCCATGCTTGAACAGAGACTATGTTTGCAGTAAATTCAGCGGGTCTAGCTGCTTCAAGAACATATAGATTGTCCACTCGGTTACCCCTGCCAATCATCTTATTGAGGTTGAGATCCTGGATCACAAACTGATCATGGAAAAAGCTTATAACCATCTTATTATGTGCAATGAATGAGCCCACAGAAAACAAATTGAATTTGAAATCCGGAACAAAAAGAACATCCTGAAGAATTAGATTATCATTTATCTTGACATCACCACATGATTCAACACTAACATGTGTATGGTTCGGTAGTGTGACAACTGAATTCTGTATGGGTCTCATGGAGATAAAGGCCTTAGGATTTGAACAGATGTGTCGGGTGGCTCCCGAATCCATTATCCAACTGGAGGATGACATTAAGGAGTGTGGTACAGATATGGAGAGGCATGTACCTGAAGAATGCGATGTGTCAGATGCATCATGTGACCTTGGCACAGTAGAAGATAGATGATTGGCAAACATGCTCATGAGTTGGCCATATTGGTTCTTGTTTAGACTTTGGAAGAATTGCCCACTGTTATTTTTATTTGCGTCAGTTTCAGCTTCAGAGGAATTTTGTTCGCTTGAAGCTTGATTGACCAGATGAGTTTGAGTTGAAAATTGATTACGAGGCTTTGGCTTAAACCTCGGTGGATAACCATGTATCTTGTAACATGTGTCCAGAGTGTGACCATGTATGTTGCAAGCTGAACAGAAAAGGCGTTCTTTCGGATAATTTCTAAAGTTGAAACGAGGTTTACCTTTGGATGCAGACCCCGTGTTATCAGTTGGAAATCTGGTTGGTTCTCCTTTGATTGCGAATGTCATGCCATCAGTTGGATATGTGGGCATATTTTGTGCACCAATTTGTCGTTGCCTTTCTTCTTGTATGACCATAAAGAATACCTTGTTGATCTGAGGCAGGGGATCAATTAACAGAATTTGACTCCTAACTTGGGAGAAGGATTCATTGAGCCCCATCAAAAAGGCCAGCACATAATCCATCTGATGATGCACTTCAAGTTTCTTGATTCCTTCACAACAACTTCCACAAACACATTGAGGTCTGAAGTTGTTGAGTTCTTCCCAAATGGTTTTAAGTTTTGTGAAATATACGCTCACAGACATCTGACCTTGACGATGGCTGATCAATTCACGCCTGAGCTGAAATATTCTCGGACCATTGCTCTGCTGAAATCGATCGTTGAGATCTTGCCAAATGTCCACGGCAGAATCGGCAAAGATGATGCTCGCTGATATTTCTTTTGAAACTGAATTTAGTATCCATGAGATCACAATATTGTTGTTTCGCTTCCATGAAACCAACAAATTTGAATCGGAATTATCAGGCTTTGAAATTGATCCATCCACAAACCCGAGCTTATTCTTCACAGAAAGAGCTATAACCATAGCTCGATACCAAGAGGCAAAGTTATCTTCGGTCAACAGTTGAGAGACAAGAACAAGCCCTGGACTATCTGAGTGATGTATATAATAAGGACTCATGGAATCGTCGAGATTAGCGATCGATTGTGCCATTGCAGGAGGAACCCCAACGAAATCAACCGGATTATGATCCTATCTCGAAGAAGTTGATAAATGTGAATTTCGCCAAATCGTCGGAGTACGCGAGCGGCGAGCATTCTGATTTGATCGGAGATTTTCAATCAACGAGTGAGCAGCGTCTGCTCTGATAGCATATTGAGCGAGAGTGGAGAGGAAAATTCTGCTAACTAATAATTAACTGTATGTTAAAGCTAATAAATACTGATGCAATGGTTGGGTTGATGTATCGGGACCTCAGATCAGGATGCCCTCCGTGTCCAGATTTCAGAGTGGGCATATGCCCTCTGGGCTGAACGTTACCAGCGTCATCTTCAACTTATCAGAATCTGAAATGGATACTTGCTCTGATTCTGAAGGAGAATGTTATGGTGCCCAATATTCTCCTGAATCATCGCCGCAGGATGACAGGGTTCCTAATGGAAGTACAAAGTACTACGGATTTCTGAATGGACGTGGAGGACGCCATGGGATTATCTACGATGATTCATCAGAATCAATCACGAGCTCAGAAGTGAATTCAACACCACCGAAAAGCAACAATGGGATTTCAGGTGAGAAAAGACCGCAGTCAGGGCTTAATGCATCAGGCATCAGTATGCAGCCAAATAAGGAGACTGTGGAACAGGTCAGAATTTGAACCTGAGATTTCTTTTGCAGTGTAGCATTAAGAACCATGTGCATTGCGTCTTTTGGGAATTGGAGCCTATATGCTTGGTTTCACTAGCGAGTAGCAAGAAATTGAAGTTTGATGAATAGCAATCATGCTGTTTTTAGCTTAAAAAAATCAGTCGTGATCACCAGGGGTGGAGCTAAAAATATGATGAGAGGGGTGAAGCCTGTTAAAGTGTAAAACTTCACGTGGTTAATAAAATTGTTTGAGGATGGAGGGGTGGGTGATGGGAGTAAACATAGAAAATATGGGTGACCTTGGAACATATTTTGTATTGAAGTCCAGGTCCCGGTCAGTAAATAAGTTTTTAACAAAAAAATATCATAATATAATAATTCTTTGTTTTCTACCCGAAACAAATTTTGTTTGAGCTGCTACTTGTGCACCTGCTTCTTGTTTCTACTCACGATGATCTTGAATGAGAAAATAGTAATGTGCTAACTGGACTTTCTCTCTTCAACAGGGGTTCCAGGAATTTCGTGATAGACAGCAGCAGAACAAGTCATGTGAGGATGATATCCCTACTGCACCTCCATTGGTGGGCTCATATCAGCAAGTTAATGTAGTTCAGGAAAAACTTCCACCTTCTAGAGCTGATGCTAACTCCGCAACGTTGGGTAGTGCTGCGACCAACGTTGAGTCCAACATGTCCAAGAACACTAAATTGGGTGCACCAGAAGTTAATAATCCTGAAGTGTCTGTAAAGTATGTATCTTTTCAGTATCAAGTTTTCTTCAATCTCACCACCTGTATGTAGGTCCGTGGTATTAAAGGTAGTTTGTTACGATTCACAGGACTGCAGCTGCTCGATTTCCTACATTTCATGCGAGGTTTTATGCCTATTACTCCCCATTTTGGCTTCATGCATTCTAATCTTATCAAATCTTATTGCTGATCATTAAAAATTGGATGCAGTGGGCTGGGTTATTGGTACTCTGTTCTCTCCTACGATGCATGTCTTCGGTTATGTCTCCATTCCTGGGCCAGAGGGTGTATGGAAGCTCCTGCATTTTTGGAAAGTGAATGTGCACTGCTGAAGGGATGCGTTCAGGTGAGAAAATCACAGATATTTGCCAATATATTTTATGTAGTTCTTTTTTTTTGATTGCTTACTCTTTTTTTTGTTGCACAATTGCATGAATGGGTTTTGTTACTAAGTTCTGTTGCTTCTTGCCCTCATATATCCTTTAAAAATGATGGTTCCAACTTCCAATTGCCGAATTGTATTTCAAATGAAAAATCTGAACCTTGACTGGAGTCTTGAAATCAGGTGCTAAATATCCTCTTCGTGTCATGTAGTATTATGCCCTTAAGTTCCAATTTCTAGATTTTTTTCCTACTTTCATATTCGTGTTCTGTAAACCGTTCTCCAATTGTAGGTTAAAGCACATATTGTTACAGTCTGAAGAAGAGCTACTGAAAAAGGATTCTTCAGAACTTTTCAGTGAAGGAGCTTCAGTAAAGACTAAGAAAACCATTGGCAAAATCAAAGTTCAAGGTCCTTCCACATTTTTCTTATAGTTGATCAGTTCCATCCATTCCCATGTTCATGGTGCTTTAAATTCTCATAAAACCAATTCTTTTGCAGTGCGGAAAGTGAAAATGGGAATGGACCCACCCACTGGATGCACATTTTCGTCTTTAAAGTCATCCTCGAGCATAAAGTTGGAATCTCTTCAGCTTCGGCTGATTAATGTAAAATCAATAATCTCTTCTGAACGGAGAGCACTGAAGACAAAATGTGTAGCCCCGGTAATGAATCTTAAAGGCTCTTTATTACAACAAATCATGACTTATGTGCTTGTTGGAACACGTCGATACGTAAAAGAGGTTCCCAAGCACTTAAAAATTGGTTTGAATGCTTGGCGCAGCAATACAACGTCGTACCAAATGGTACAAGGTACGTCGGTCAGGCAAATTGCAGGCATCAATGGCATGGGTACAACTTACATTTGCTTCTTATAGTACTGTTTGAAAATTGTTTATTTAGCAAAAAAGTACTTCATTGTAGAAACTGGGGGAATATCAATTTTCTGTTTTCATCTGGATTATTACAATGTAGATTTATTTTGATAGCAGAATCATATACCTGTTTGTTGAGATCAAAAAGTTCATCTGAAGAGGATGCAGTCAAAATGCAAACTGGAGTATTGTCCGTTCAATTTTTACTTTCTTTTCTCTTTGTTCTTCAACTTGGACTTGGTAGACTCAGAGTTGTAAATTTTCTTGATTGTGCAGCTTGCCAAATGAACTTGGAGATGATTTGATAGTTGAAGTCCAGGATTCAAAGGGAAAATATTGTGGCCATGTGGTGCTTCAGGTGGCCGATATTGCCGATGAATCGGTAATGATGTCTAGATTGTGTTCAAAACTCTTTTTTGTGAAACTTGGTGTGTTATAACACTGGTTGATTTTTATGATTATTGTGATGCAGGGAGAGAAGATTCGTCATTGTTTCATATATCGTGGACCAGTGCATGAAGAAGTTGGAAAAATACAGTTATACATAAACTATTCAACTACTCTTGATGAAAACAGTCTTTAAGCATGCACTAATTTTCTTTTCATAAAGGCCGATTGTGAAACAGTAATACTGGCGTAATTTCTCACATTCTGTCCAAAGCTCACTATAAGAGGTTCTAAAACTGTCATGATCGAACAGTCTGGTTTTTCATGTTAAGTTGCTAGACTATGATAAAAAATTTGCGTCGATAAATTTATATTTCAAGCTTTAAGTACCTTGGACATTTATGGTGTCATCATGGAACCATGCTATCAAGTTAATTCTTTCCTAACATTCGAAATTATAAACATTAGATTTTGGTTCATATAAATACCAAAAATTTGAAGAGGCCGATTAAGTCGGGACAAAGTGAGTGCTATCATGTTTGCTGGATTTAAACAGATCAATTACATTTAGCAGCCATTTTGTGTAGTCTTGTCCCCTTTGAGTTATAGGTAGAATGCTGAGAATTTGATTTGTTGATCTGCAAATTATATAGAGCCTATGGCTCTGCAGATTTTTATTGCAAAAAGAATGGATGTAATCAAAGGTCAGTGAAAGATCATGTGAAACAACTTGCAGTAAAGGTCTAGCTTATTTATATGTTCCATAAAACTCTGAAAAACACAATCATTTATGATGATCTCTTCAAAAATAAATTATATTTGTTTGCCATTTTTTCTTGTCATTTTATAATACAACCTACTTGAAAAGTCAATTAATGTTTATATGAATATTGAATTTTCTAATGTGTATCTTTGCTGCTTTTCAGTACCAACAACATTGGTTTTCCCCATTTGCTTTGCTTATGCAGTGTATATGTATATATATATATGTGACAGTGTGGATCTGTTGCGGAAACCATTGCATATGATTGTGTTTTGGAGATTGCAATGAAAATCCAACAGTTTCAGCAAAGAAACTTGTCACTGCATGGTTCATGGCGGTGGTGGTTGGCCGAATTTGCATCTTATTTTGGAGTTTCTGATGCATACACAAAATTAAGGTATTGTAATTTGTCCTCCTTCAGTTTATTGGAGGAATGAGTATTTTCAATCGCCTTTTCTATCATGGGTAGTTATTTATTGTTTTTTAATTCATACATTTTCAGATATTTGTCGTATGTTATGGATGTTGCCACGCCAACTGCAGATTGTCTTGATTTAGTGCATGATTTGCTTCTACCTGTGGTAATCAAAGGCAAACCTAAGAGCACATTGAGTCACCAAGAAGTGAGTGAAATTCGAGACTGAAGACTTCTGAAGCTTTATTCTTGTGGTTTTAGTAACTCTTATTAATTTAACTCATTTTTTATCAGGTCCGTATCTTAGGAGAGGTGTCCGATCAAATTGAGCAAGTTCTTACTTTGGTTTTTGAGAATTACAAGTCATTGGATGAATCATCTTTGTCGGGTATTATGGACGTATTCCGGCCTGCGACAGGAGAGGCAGCGCCTGGTCTTGTTCCTACTTTTGAAGCTATACGAGCTTTTGATTGATATACTTTCACCTGAGTTGCAGACAAAATCGTGCTGATATTTTCAGGTGAGGATGGTTTTCAATCTCAACCGATATCTTTATGTGATCCTTTCAATACTTTATATCAGAAGCTCTTGTGCAGAATGCTACAAAGAAGAGGTCAAAAATGCATTTGGCAGAATCAGAAGAGTTTGTCTCCAAACAATAATGAAAATATATTGATGGATCCTGTGGCTCTTTCGACTGCATATAAGAAAATGAAATCACTTTGTTTGAACATACGGAATGAGATTTTGACTGATATTGAAATCCATAAGCAGGATCTTCTTCCTAGGTAATTTGGTTACTTATATAGTGACATTATGCACCCTGGCAGTAATTAGCTTTTGTTCGTTGTTCTGTCGTTGGACTATCTAATTATAATATTGCTGACCTGTTACATTTTTTATACCCATTTATTTTATTTCTTTTTCTTGAGGTTCTTGTGCAAATTTTTTCCTTCATGTGCCATATAGTTTTGTGTCATTCTGAACCTCTTTCTCACTACATGACAAAGCTATAATCCATGTTAACACATTTAACGTTAGTTCGAACTCTTTCCTTGGTAATTTTTTTTTACTATCCGTGGACGATATACCTATACTTGTTAATTCCCCATTCTTTGTATCCAAAGGTCAAAAAGATTGAGTTAATGGAATCCTTTCTGATTCTTTTTTTCTCCAACCTATGGACACTCTACTCCACGTCGCTCCCTCAAAATTGTTGTATCAATCTGATATCAGTTCTCGTTCTCACACTTTTCTTGTGGATTTCGTGCAGTTTTATAGACCTTCGAAACCTTTCATCATCCATATATAGTGCAGAGCTCTACAGTAGATTACGAGCATTCCTTGTAGCATGCCCTCCAGCTGGACCTACTCCTCCAGTGGTCGAACTTGTTATTGCTGCTGCTGATTTTCAAAGAGATCTTACTTTGTGGAGTATTAGGTAGTGGATATATAATAGTTGTTTCACGTTTTTAGTGCTACAATTGTTCCACATTCACTCAAATGGGGTTCTTGCAGTTACATCAAAGGTGGGGTCGGTGCAAAAGAGTTGTCTCATGTGTACATAACCCTCTGGATCCAAGATAAGCGTCTTGCTTTGCTTGAATTGTTCAAGTTTGACAAGGTATTATTATATGTATTTTGGTATGCTTCTCATTCATTTGCCGAAGCTGTAACTTAAAAAACTCCGTCCCTTAAGTAATGAAATAGATAATTCGAAATCATTTTTCTTTTGTCAGTTGAAAGAGTTTTATGCGACTAAGCTTGTGGTTGGATGCCAGTTATTTTGGGATGTTTTATACGATATGTTTTCTTGGGAAAGTCCATGATATTTACTTACTCGTAGACCAGTTCGTGGGGGATTACACATCCCATTTGTAGATTTAGGCACCTAAATTGAGGCTATGTGCTGCCATTTTTCTGTTTATATTAAGAATATGGAGAAGTGGGTCTAATTTGGTGAAGTATGCTTGAAAATCTAGATGTGAATTCTTTCTTAATTGCGCCAATGTAATTCCAGGTAAAGTCTGCTGGCTTCTCTGTGCAGCATTTTACAGCTACTTTTGTAGATGATATCTATATTCGTCTAAAGGAGATGCTGACAGACTATGATGTCATTATCAGTCGCTGGCCAGAATATACTTTTACATTGGAAAATGTATGAACAAATTTATAAATCCTCAATTTATTTCGTATTTTCAAGGCACATAACTGTTCTGAATTGTTTGATATGTTTCATTGCGTAAATTTTTTGTTTGTTCAATTAGTTTTATCCCCATTGAAAGAAAACGTGAGTATGGTTGCTGGGGAAAGTCTCAGCGAAGTAACTGTGATGATTAGATCCAAATTTAGAGCAATAAACTTATTAAAAATGTAAGTATTTTACAAGTTTCGCCAGTTCTTGAAATGTGAGCTCAAGTTTCACTAAACAATTGACATCAGTTGTTATCGATTGATGGTTTGTTATTGTGCATACGGTAAAGAGCGAGTAACATCCCAAACATTATTAAAAATGACCCCTTCCTTCAAAACACGAGTTATTTCTGATTACAATTGTATGCATTTTTTATATTCAGACGAAACTGCATAATGTGACAAAGCTGAAGAAGATTATTCAAAATTCCAAGGGAGGAAATGTTATAGAATCCGATTTACGGCATAAGATGCAGTCTTTGAAGGGGATGCTAGCAACTACTATCAATCAACTTCATAACGTACTTGAAACTCAAGTTTTTGTTATAGTTTGCCGAGGATTCTGGGACCGGATGGGCCAGGTAGTGAGCTGTTTTTGCACCTTCTCATATGTTTTCTGTTTAAATATCGTATACTTATCATTGTCATATTGATTTTCTTCTAAATAGGATGTGCTAAAGTTTTTAGAAGACAGGAAAGAAAACCGATATTGGCACAAAGCCTCTCGAGTTGCTGCAACTGTAAGTCTGACTAAATATCTATCACGATTGGAAACAACGATGAACTACTTTTGGTTATCTATGATTCCTGTGGGAGGCCAACTAAATAGTGTATTTGGGTTTTTGGATTGTTAAATTTGAAAAGCCAGAAAATTTCACTTGAGACAGGGAGCATTGTAAGTTATGCACAAATATTTAGAGAAGCTTGTATAGAGGGGATGACTTTTCCTATCAGTCCTCATGTATGTTTTATGATATTCGACAGATGGTATGTAATAATTTTCAGGTTTTAGACGATACATTTGCTTCCCAAATGCAGCAATTGCTTGGCAATGCACTGCAAGACAGGGGCGTAGCTTCATTAGGGAAGCTACCTTAGTCTCGAGATTAATGTGTACATGTAGTTATGTATTTGAGGAATTTTAGTCAATAATCTAGCATTTGAGGTTATTCTATATCTATGTGGTTATTTTAATTTATATATTTATTCATTTTAATTCTACACTTTATATATATATTTGTGTTGTTCTGATTATAAATATGTATTTACATAAATATATTGAATATACTAAAAATATATAAATACTAAATAATAATCAAATTAAGTGATAATTATTATAGTACAAAATTGTATAATTAAATTATTTGAATAAATATTGTTATATGTACAATAAATTTTTTTACTTTACTATGAATTTATTTTGAAAGTTCATTATTATAAATGATACTTATCATGTATCTTGATATATTAAATTCTTAAGATGATTTTTAAAAGTTATCTAGTTCATATTATATAAAATTTAACAAAAAAAATTAAAAAAATAAATTAAATAATATTTATATTTTCAATGTCCAGTCCATCTTATTTTAAAATCTTGACTACGTTGGACTTATTTTAAAATCTTGACTACGTTCCTGCTGCAAGAGAAGGACTTGGATCTATTCTTGAAGTACGATCGATGCTCTGCAAAGATGTCGTGACCCACAAAGATAAAAACTACTACCATTAGAATTCATGCGATGCCATGTATATAACTACTGATGCAACTCGAGCTTTGAATAACTTGAGTCATTTTACTGCCGCTCCTTGATGGAAGCTTGACCTGCTGATGCAATAAAGATGCTGATAAGCTATGGTGAGTGATGCCCCGAGATGTTCCGGGTCATGAATAGGCCCCGGGATTTCTTGGGCCATAAAGCATACCCATGAATAGTGCCCAGATCAGGATGGGATGTTCTCAGGTCGATAGCATGGCAAGACGGGTTAATGAACCGGGTCATATGATTGCTCGAGACGAGGAGAACATAATTCAGAAAGATCATAAAATGAGCAATTAGTCAGTACATCAAGTCATTGGGCCACTCGGGGACATGGTTTCCTCAAGACGTGTAATGTCCGAGCTCTTCTATAATTGCCCGAGAAGCCTTCTATTCGGTCATCTCGATATAAGCAAAGCATTTAATGGCGCCGACTTGATAGATCATGCCTAGCCGACCTACCTCTGACAATAACATAAATGGTTGACAAAATTAAGTGGGCCGGATGTGACTAGTATGCGATTTGACTTGTCAGAATATAGGGTATAATCAGCCACCCTATTATAATTAATGATCCGCACCAGGAACGAGGTCATCATTGCCATTTCTACTATAAATATCAAGTGTTTTCTTTGCATTTATTCTCCATTCAGATATTAACTCACACATTGAATGCTCTCATTTATTATGCATCTTACCCTTGATATTTCATTGGACAGTTGTCATTCGATTGTATGAATTTTTCTACTTGGGTTCCCTGTTAATCGGCGGAAATTCTTTTTAAGTCTTAACGTCCGACTCATATTTCCTTTTATATTCTGATAGTATACCCGGTGGAGCACCTGACCCAGCTCATCCATTTCACTCGGGTTGCATCAGCGAGTCCAGAGATGTGGTCTCGATGCTGCGAGACCAAAAACTGGATGGACAGGTCGATTTTGGAGTATGATTGATCTTGGAGGGACAACGGTTATGCAGGCCAACTCTCATGGTCTCCGTCAAGTTGACTCTTTAGGATAATATATTTATGTAGTCATAGAAAGCATTAGAGACATAGGAACATTAGATTATTAATATTCTTTTGAGTTGGTTATTGTATATTCTTTTGTTGCGATGGTTAATTCGACAGCTTGATCTCCAATTATGTCCAACCCATGGATATACAGTGATATTTACGGTGCAACCCATGTCTTATATTTTCATAATCATTAGAAATATTGAACTGTTTTCCGCATGGTTCATATTTCAAACTCCAAACTCTGCCCCATCACTCGAAGGATATGCCCTTACGGCAATAAGGCCTCTACAAAATAGCAATAATGAACATTTCCAGCAAAAATGAAGACCACGGTGTGACTACTGCCAAATAATCAGTACACCATATATATATTATATAACTAAAAAAAGATATATACATCACAATAAATACACATCACAATAAATACAAGATAACATTAATTCAAATTAAAAATACAATATAACATTAAATTCAAACAATAAATACTATGAAGAATGATGAACATATCTTTACCTCTAGAATACCATGAGTGTTAGTTTGAAATTATATGAAATAATGAAAGACAAAAGACCAATCATCAATGATATTGTCGGAAATTAAAAAATATCAAAGACATAAAAATAAAAATTCAATTCATAGTTTTATTCAAGTTTTTATATAAATAAAAATTCAATTCATGTGAGACGGTTTCACGAATCTGTGAGATACGATTCGTGAAATCGTTTCACACAGGTTTTTGACATTACTCAAATACAGACAAAACAATCGCTTGTGTATGATGGCCGCACCCCACACGACTTTTATTTGATTTCTTGTTTCTGATCACTTTGGGGAAGGATAACGGAGAGAAAATCGGAGAAGGGGTCGTCAAAAAATGGATTTCTTTGAAAGATAGCTTCAAAATTAATTTCTGCTTCTCTCTTTTAACTTACATCCCAATTTTCCTCAGGAAGTTGGGTTTCCGGTGATGTTATTGTTTGATTTTGTTCAATTATTTCCGCTTCCCCGGTGATCACAGCTTTTGATTTTAATTCAAAATTTTTTAAAGCTGAGGCCTTTATGGGTGGACAAAAGGGTCTTTCGGTACCATCATCTTCAATAATTTCCTTGCTTTTTCCTCTGGAATTTTGATTTCCTTGATTATTTGGTGTTGGATGACTCTTTGAACTGTTGACGACGTCCGCTGTGTTCCAATCGAGGCTATCTTTGGATATTTTACCTCATTTGAGTTTGATCGTATATGTAAATATGGTAATGATGTTATGCCTGTCGACATGATTATTACATTTAATCACTGCTGAAAATTCTTTTTCAACCCTTCAAAATTTTGTAACTCGGGCATTTGAAAAGGACTAGTTCCCGATATTTGAAACTGGTATTCATACCAAAGACTTGGGGCTATTTCCTGCTCTAGATATTATATTGTTGTTCGTTGCATATATTGGAGCTTAGATCTGATTGGTTGGAAGTTCTATCTTCTGTTCTTTTGTATGAAGCTTCAAAGTTTTCGATTCCTTTAAGCTTCCTATTTCATTGATTCTACTTGTATATACACGTAATATCATTTTTCTTGTGTTCTTTGAGCAAAAGAGGACAAGATATGGCTGTTTCTTTCACTAGATTGTCGTGGCTATGGTTGGGTGGTAAAGAAAAAGAGCAAGTATCGAATGGGTCACTTGCTAGTTCATTAAATTCATTAAGTGACTGGGGTTTAGGATTGAGAGGAGAACCAGAAAGCTTGAAGTTTAACTCTGTGAGGGGGGTCGATAAAAGAATGCCGTCTTCGAGTTCCAGTAGGAAAGTGAAGAAGAAATGGAAGAGTAGGGAGGAGAGGAGCAGGAGCATTGATAAAGAATATGATGTGGTGTTGGTGCCGTCTGATGGGGTTGGTTTATCGGGATCGGAGACAGATGATTCGGATTGGTCGATTGGGTGGCTAGAGCCACACGCCCCTTGTTTCCAGAGTGATGATGAGGCTGATGATAGCTTTGCTGTGTTAGTTCCTTGCTATAGGCATGATTGCAAGACTTTAGAGGAGAATAGTGAGGAGCCTAGTGTTCCATTCTTGAGTGCCATTAAGAACGTTCCAAATGGTTATTCTGCTGGTAAGAGCTTGGGATTATATGAAGAAATTGGATATCTTTGGCTGCTTTCATGTATCTCTTATTCGAATTTTTTCTCCTGTTTTGCTTCTTATGAATTGTCTTTCCTTTGCTATTTACAATTTGGGCTTGGTTTGGATTTGGGAAATAAAAATTTGTATGCTTGCTGTGCCGAAGTAACTAAATACCCCTGTTTATTTCATCTTCTGTACAATGTGTGATCGTTGTTGGGTACCTTTGGATTTATCGAATACTCTATAGTTACTTTGAGAAAGTACAGAATCAAAGGTTAAGTAATTTATTTTTTTCCCTGCCATCTAACTAGGATTTGCATTTTTGTTTTTTTAAGAAAACTCGTGGTTTCGTGCAGATTACTGACCGTGTTAGCTCCAAGAAAAAAACTTGTTAGAATACAATTAGCCAGCCATAGAGCAGAATAATTAGTCATATGGTCTGTTGAGTGCTCTTTTTTAAATTGGTTTTTAGGATTACAATGTTGAATGGGTTGCATGATTGCATGCTTTATTCCCTTCAAACTTTGTATGCCTGGCTTCCGAGTGAGATACAACTCATGTTCTTCTGAATCTCTACTGAAGACTGATTTTGGCCATCATTTTCTTAGCCAACAGAAGGGGAGAACCCTTAAAAAAGAACAACTAGCTTGTAATCTATCTAACACTAGTTTAAAGTGGCCCCTTGTTTAATGTTTCAAATATTGTTATTCTTACTCTTTGGGAACCATAATTTATGTTCATCGGTGTATGCTTTATATGTTATCTGTTTTGAAGCCATATGCATCTAATCTATTTTTATAGCATATCGTGTTTGGTACTTTGCCACCATGGTGTTGGGGCAAAAGACATTTGTTTCTCGTATATTATCAACTTTTTTCCTGCATTTTGATAATATGAAACCGATTTTTTATTTTCAGTTTCAGAAGGCAAGAAGTACATGGAGCAGTGGCTTTCATCTCTTCAGAATTTTTGAAGCCTCCATAACTTTTGACCATACTTGATCGTCTACCACATTTGTCATTCATTCTAGTCTTGTTGAAATTAATTAGGAGACGGTTTTAAGGCTGATCTTGCGGAGAGATGCATCGTGGGGTAAACTTGATTCGTCACTCCCAACTTTCAGAGGATTGGGTGGTCCAATATGTTCTTCGGGATCTTGGCTATAGGTTCTCATGTCAACTGTGGCTGGTTGAAACTTTGCCATGTCTTGCTGATTGGTTATCGTAATTAAACAACCATTGTGAATTTACCAAGTGCTAACACCTTAAACTTTATGGTGTAAATATATTTGTGAAGATGCCGAATGATGGAACAAAGCTATCAATACCTGTCTCATTTCTTGTTTCTGTTTGCGCAAGTCAGGATGGATAACTGGGATTTGATCCAATAGAGGCTTGTAAAGTTCTAAATTTCATATCTGATATCTTTATTTTTTGTGAAGTCTCTCTTTTACACCAGAAAGTTCTAAATTTCATATCCGACTTGTCTGAGAATGAAGCAAATATTGTTGAATTTTATATGACATTGAATTTAATGTTAAGTTTTGTTCCCCAAATTAATTTAATCTCCATCCCTGTAATTGTAGTAGAAAATACTAGAAATCCCTATGGGAAGAAATAAAACTTCCAAACCATTGTAATTTTTACTTATTTTGAAGTTTGCTATACTACTTGTCACTATCTAAAAAACATTCCAAATGATAAAATGCTTGATTTTTGTTCGCAAAGACAATGTCCATCAACTTGGTTTTAGTCTTTTAGATCAACTTAATTTTAATATAAATCATTAAGTAAAACGATATATTTTAAAAATAATTATATATAAATTAAACTCTTTATAAAATAGTTTTATGTAAACTCAGTATCAAAAAAAATAGTTTCTTGGTCAAATTTATAAGAATTTAGTTTTATATTTTACTATATTATGTTAATTTTAAGCAAAATAAATCAGATGAACTTAAGCGTGTGTATAAAATTGGTATAATTAAATAACAAATGAAATCATAAATTTGCAAACGTTATGATATAAAATCAGAATATGCATGGCATCTCATCTTGCTTCCACGATGACATCGATCGGGCTTGGGGTAAGTCATATTCAGCCATGAAGAAACTTATAATATCACTCGCCGAGATAGATCGAAATTTGTGATTTCATATTGTGGTTTAAAGTTTGTTGGGACTTACACAAATCGACCCGAGTGGACCGTGATGATCGATCGATAAGTTTACCTGCTCGTACTGGGGACGAGATCGAATAATCATTTGGGAAGCCTCCTGCTGCTGAGAAATGAAGCTATTTATACCCCCCCACCCCCCATGATTGTAAAGATACATATATATGAGTTTTTTTGTTGCTGTAAAAACATTTTTAAACACCGAAAGCAGGTTTTCTTTCACATTTCTGATCATGTAATTGATCAAACAAGCATTTGACTGCCAATGGTGTGTGAGCTTCAAATCATCTCATATGTTCTCGATATGATGTAAAAGATATTGCAATTCTCACTATTGATTATGGGTATGGACAAGACGAGCAAGATTTCAAGCCCAATCTTTTTTGAAGTTTGATTTACTGATGGGTAGGATCTGACAGTGAAAAAATAATTATCCTCCTGGGGTCGGATTGATTAGAATTAATATAGTTTGATTTAGGTCTTGTGTGTTTATTATTGTTCTATAAATACCAAACTAAATAAAATTATATGATCACTTTGTCATGTAAGTTTATATAGGATTGTATTTTCTTGGAACTCAAAAACCAAACATAGGATATAATTAATAGTAAAAATTTGGTGTGGAAGGATGGATAAACAAAAAGGTGACAGTTTTCCTTTCAAGGGCAGTGGACGCCACGTTCATGTTGTGACTGCCGATCAGTGCTGATGCAGCGAAACCATCTCTCCACCAGTCATGCATCCCATGACATTTCCATGATCTATCGTCACCATTCTTGTCCCAAAATATCTGGGATTTTGTTCTTTAATTTAATTAATTTCTCCGCTTTCTTCAAAAAGTACTCCTCCTATTCCCTGGGCGAAAGATGATAATTTAAGATTTACAAGGAAGAATTAAGGATCAGAATATCGAAAGATGTTGCAGAGGGCCGCGAACAACGCGTATTCATGGTGGTGGGCTAGTCACATTCGGACCAAGCAATCGAAATGGCTGGATCAAAGCCTTCAGGGTAAAATTCTCTTCCCTCATTATCCATCCAAGATGTTTGCTTTTTCTTTTATGATCTAGACATTAAGCTTATATTTTCAGAAAAAAATTAAATATGAAATTTGATCCATCGTGACGTATTCTCTTCTCGTTTCTATTATCATTTTTAATGTGATATGATTATGTATCAATAATATGATCATAGAAAATGTGCGATTGAATCGTCTTGATCGGATGTGTCTCATTTCTTGAATTTATAGGACATCTTCTTTCCCCCCTCGACTTAGATTATGTTTTTCTTGAAGGATTTTGCGATGCTTTTGAAATCTTCCATTTTCAAGCTATGATCATGAATTCTGAGAAATCTATTCCCCTTCCAGACTAGTCTTCTATCAAAATAATATATCTAAATTGATGATTTCAAATGCAAGCTTAACAAATTTTTCTCTAGGAAGTCGTAAAATGCACAAAATTTTGACTTCTTTCATTCGAGGTTGTGGTTTCTGCTGGTTCCGCCTCAGTTACATGCTTTAGATATTTTTTGCATGCTTTCAAATGTTCTATCACATTGTAGATATGGAAGAAAAGGTGCAAAATATGCTAAAGCTCATAGAAGAAGATGGAGATTCCTTTGCCAAGAGAGCTGAGATGTACTACAAGAGGAGGCCAGAGCTTATAACATCCGTAGAAGAAGCTTACAAGGCTTTCCGAGCATTGGCTGATCGTTACGACCTCTTATCCAAAGAACTTCAAAATGCCAACCATACAATTGCCACTGTTTTCCCAGAACAGGTTCAGCTTGCCATGGATGAAGATGATGAATCAGTCTCGGCAAAAATGACCAAAAATTCCCAAATACCAGATATAGGAAATGCTCCAAACGCTCCAAAGGCGCCCATTAAAGATCTAAAAGGCCTGATAACCACAGCTTCGAAGCAATTGCAAGCCAAGAAATTATCAAAAACTAAAAAAGTTGTTCAAAAATCTGGTTTAACTAAGGAAGATGCTGTTGAAGAGATTGATAAGCTTCAGAAAGATATTCTAGCATTACAAACTGTTAAAGAGTTTGCTAGGAGTTCATACGAAAGTGGGCTTTCGAAGTATTGGGGGACTGAAAACCAGATAATGGAAATGCAACAAAACATTTGCAGGTTGCAGGATGAATTTAATGTGGATACGGTTATTGAGGATGATGACGCTAGGACGTTGATGGCTGAGGCAGCCCTTAAATCGTGTCAAGAAACATTGATTCAGTTGCAGGATAAACAAGAAATGTCTGCCATTGAGGCGAGAGAAGAGTCGCTAAAGATCGAAGCTGCTCACGAGAGACTCGAGTCCCTTAAGAAAGAGTTTCTGAATGATGGAACTACTGAGGAAAAGATGAATGACAATGATAAAATATCAAACTGTGAGGATGAATCACAAAGCTCGACTATAGATGTGGTTGAAGTGATTCAAGAGATGGAGGGTGTCGAGGCATCATTTGTAAAATTTCAAGAAGAATTGGAATCTCTTACGGTGACAGAAATGGCAGAGAAGGTCGACAAACTTGTGAACAAGGTGATCAGCCTGGAAACTGTGGTGTCGTCTCAAACGGTCCTTATTAGCACCTTAAGAACAGAAGCGGACGATCTCCATTCAGAGATTCAGAGATTGGAAGATGAGAAGGTGACCCTGATTAATAGCACGCACATTTTGACCACCAGGTTGAAAGAAATGGAGGAAAAGTTGCGGAAGGTTCAGGATCTGAACAAGAATTTGGAAAACCAAAACAGAAATCTACAAACAAATTTCGCCGAAGCCCGTAATAGTCTTGATAACCTGTCTGAGAAATTAAGTAGTATCAAGCCAGACGAAGAGCAAGAGGAGACAAGTTCAGTTCAAGATGAGCCAGCTTTGCCAAATCCAGGTGGCGGTGAAAAATTCTTGAGTAATTCGAAAACAGAAGAGTCGGTGGACGTAAAAGAAATAGATACGACGGTTGAAGGCACAAAGTCATCAGGTAAATGTTCAACCAAAAAAACCGTCACATTCTTGGATCAGAAACAGAAGAAACAAATCCTGGTGGATCATTCAGATGATCTTATAAATGCTCAAGCAAAAGAAAAAAAGGAGAAAGACGAAGAGCTAAACTGGCAGCAGATGCTCTTGACAGGAATGGAGGATAGAGAGAAAATTCTGCTGAAAGAGTATACCACGATTTTAAGAAATTATAAGGATGTCAAGAAGAAGCTCGGTGACATGGAGAAGCAAGAGAGGGATAGCCAATTTGATATCATAGTGAAAATGAGAGAGCTGAAGGATGCTATAGCAAAAAGAGACGAAGAAATTCATTATCTACGCCAAAAACTAAACCTTCTTCCAGAAAACAAGGACATCAAGGTAGATTCTGTTCCAGACGAACGTGGCGTTAAACCTGAGGCTGGAGGTGATGATCTTGAAGAAAATCTGTTAATAAACAAGGAAGGCGACATCAAATTAGTTTTTATCGATAGAACTTCACCCATCTCAGCAGTTGAAGAAAAGCTTCGTACGGACATCGATGCAATACTGGACGAGAATTTGGATTTCTGGTTAAGATTCAGCACTGCTTTTCATCAGATTCAGAAATTCAAAACTGAAGTTCAAGATCTGCAGGAAGAAATACTGAAACTTCAAGAGAAGAAAATGCAAGTGGGAAGTGTTACAACGGAGCAAAAATCAGAAGTCCGGCCAATCTACAAGCACCTAAGGGAAATTCAAACCGAGGTAACTGTTTGGTTGGAACAAAGCGCGTCTTTAAAAGATGAACAGAAACGAAGATTTGCATCATTATGCAGCATTCAAGAGGAGATTACGAAAGCTCTGAAAGAAGGTGTTGAAGGAGAAGAAATCAGGTTTAGCAGCCATCAAGCAGCAAAATTCCAAGGAGAAATCTTGAACATGAAACAAGAGAATAATAAGGTAAGGGATGAACTACAAGCTGGTCTTGATCATGTTAGCACGCTGCAACTTGATATCGAAAAATGGCTAAGAAAGTTGAATGAAGAGTTTGGGATCTGCAGTGATCAACAGCAACTGAAGCAGGCCATGAGCAGGTCACGAATCCCTTTACGATCATTTATTTTTGGAACGAAACCGAAGAAGCAGAAGCATTCTATTTTAGCTTGTATGCATCCAAATAGAAGATTCCCTCTCATGAGAGGTAGTACACATACTTAAAGATCTTTGAAACACTTGGATATATCTTTCCTTTTGCGAGACGTTCGATTGTTGTTCAATTCTTTTAAGAAGTTGGTATATACTTGTACAATTCAGATGTTTGTTATTACATTTTTACGTTCCTAAATTTCAAAGTAGGCCAGACCACGGGCGGAATCTTGAGCCTGTTTCTGTTTAAACTTTGGTTTCTGTTAGAGGAAGCAATCATATCTGGTTGATTCCAGTACTCTCACTATATATGATTGAATGAATCAGGCATGCCTGATAATAGAAGAGACGGAATTTGGGTTTTTCATTTTATTTTATCTATTATCTATTATCTATTATCAACCTATTTCTATTATTATTATTATAAATATATGAGTTTGAATTGTGAGCTTACCTTTTTATCCTTTTATTTATTTTATAATTTGTCATCTTCATTTGGTTATTTAATTAATTTTTTATGTTAATTTAATATGTTAATTAATAGTGTACTTAACTTTCATTTATGAGTTTTCTTTTTTACCCTTTCATTTGTTTTATATTTTTCATGTTCATGGGGTTTTTAAGTAATTTTTCATGTTAGTTAATATGATAATTAATAGTGTACTTAACTCAATCAAATTAATTATTATTTTGATTTACTTATAAATTTATCTTAATGTTATACATTTAAAAAAATTGCTACTATTACTAACATCTATTTTATTTTATTTCTATTACTATTATAAATATGTGACTTTTATTTGTAAACTTCATATTTTATCGTTTTGTTTATTGTCATTTTTCATATTAGTTTAATATGATAATTAATTGTGTATTTAACTTAATCAAATTAATTATTATTTTTATTTTACTTTGTAAACTTGCTATTTTACTTTTTTTTGGTTTTATAATTTGTGTAATGTTCATGATGTTCTTTAAGTTATTTTCTACGTTAGTTTAATAGGATTATTAATAGAGCACTTAACCCAATCAAGCTATTTATTATTTAAATTTTACTTTTATTTTAAAATTAAAATTTAAATAATTTAATTTATACAATGACATCAAATTAATAGAAAATCACTCTCATAATGTTATACATTAAAAAAATTATTAATATTACGAACATTAAAGTAATAATAGGAAGACGAATGGAGATGAGTGACATTGAAAAAAATTAAATAATTAAAAAATATTAAGGTCATATAAAACATCTTCTTTACATTTAAAATAGAGGTATTTTAAGACTACTTATGTATCAACGAATATATGTGATTGAGAGAAAATATTTGTATGTAAGTGATTTCAATATTAACATATAAGTTATTTCGTCAATTTTCGATATATGATATTAAATAAATATTATCTATTAAATATATGATTTTCATTTGTAACATTGCCATTTTAACTTTTTTTTTTTTTTTTACAATTTGTCATGTTTATGATGTTATTTAAGCCATTTTTTATATTAGTTTAATAAGATCATTAATAGTGTACTTAACTCAATCAAACTAATTATTATTTTAATTTACTTTTAAATTTAATTTTAATTACGAAATTTATATATTTTCGTCAAATTCATGAAAAATATCTACCATATTGATGATAGGTAATAATGGACAGATGAAAGGAGATGAGTCAGGTTGAATAAAAATAAATTATTAATAAATATTAAGGTATATAAAACTTCTTTCTCCCATTTAGAATAAAGATATTTTCAAACTCTTTATGTGTCAATAGAGATAAATGATTGAGAGAAATGTTTGTATGTAAGTTATTTCAAACACTGTTTTTAAACTATTTAGTCAATGTTTTATATATGCTGCTAAAAAAATATTACTAAATAATATGCTTCATTTGATCATTTTGTGTTCTTGCAATGAGATGAGTATTTTAACATATCATTACATGTTTTGGTGTTATATGTCGTTTGTATTGATCATGTTGTGTTTGGATTCCTTATGTGATTTGTTTGTTCACACGAATGAAAATATAAAACAAAATCATATATCCCACAAAAATGATTGTTTTTAATTTTTTTTCCTTGATATATTTTGTTAATTCTTAAACACATAATGCATGTTTTCAGTTTGCTTAGATTACTTAGTTTGAAGCGACTTACAAAATATTAAAAATGATGAAATGTTTATTCGTTTTTAGCTTATATCTCAGAATATAAAGAGATAATATTTTTTTATTTATTGGGACAAATGTATTTCCAGACTTCTGTCTATAAATCAGTATTCAAAATTTTTACAGCATTATTATATTCTCTATTCAAAATTTTTTTTATTTAAATTGATTGAAAGTATTTGAATTTGAGTTTTTATGTGCTTGATTATATTATTTTTGTAGTATTATTTATTGTGACATTAATAGATGGACTAAAAAAATTAGTGGATCTATGAGTCCTCTGATGGACGACAAACATGGATAAATTGTTAAAAGAGATAATATCAAGTAGATTTTTTGTATACGATTTTGTTCTACTTAAATGATTATGCATGATTCTAAATTTTAATTGATCAGAAGTTAACGTATGTTTTGTCGTTGTCAGATATATTTTGTCAACGGTCTAATATTTTTCTTTGATTTAAAGAAAATTATGTGACTTCGTATTATATTTTTATTTCTTAAGGTTTTATTAAATGATTTTTCATGATGATTTTGAGGCACCATTTTTTCATTTGTTTGTTTTTTTAAAAAGTAAAATATTTATGAAACCATGACGTTAGTAAGGCGCCTTCTCTTTATTTGAAAAAAATATTGAAAAATTTATAAAAATTTTGAATAATATGAGTTAGTATTTAATTTGAGAGTGATTTATGCTTTTTGTTGCTCGTATATACTTCAATTTCTTTGTTATTGTACTAAATAAATTATTTTTGAACTTTGAGTTATCATTTTTTTATGGAGGTTGTTTGTGTCATGAATTTTTTAAATTCATTTTGTTTAGTATTGTTGGCTGCAATTGATTTTTCTGATATTCTATTATTTGTCTTGTTGTATATATGAAAATATGTATGAGAGTACACCAATCAAAGCCACATATTTTGGGTCTTATGTTCTACGAAGAAGGTAATATATGATTTCTGTTAATTATATAATTTATTGGTTCTTCAGACATGTAGTTAAGAAATGAATCAAATTTTGAACAAAAAATTTATGACAAACATAGTGGATGAAAAAACATGTTAAAAAAAATAATGTTGCATATTACTATGTCCCTATTTCTATATGATATAATTCAAACATATTTTTTTAGATATTTGAAATTAGGTCTAACTAAGTGACATAAAACATATACATATATATATTTGAAGGCGTATTTAAAACAAAATATTAAGATCAAGAATGATTCATATTTAAATTTCAACGCAGCACAATGAAGAAGAAATTGAAAAATTGTATGTGTAAACCTTTAAGGGTTATATAGTGATTATGTTGCTACTTCATGGTTTGCAACATATTGATGCCATATAAAATATCAATATTTCTCAAAGAATAAACAAAAAGAAAAAATTCTTCATTCAGAAAAAGAAATACATGAAAAAAAATTGTGTATAATTCTCATTCTATTTTTAATGGTTTGAGAACAATTCTAAAGCTTTGTGGACACAATATATCAATTTTGTGCATTTTTAATAAATTGAGACATTGAGCCGGTTGCACTTTATTTCTTCCAATATTATATCGATAGATTTCGAGGTGGCTAAGAGGTTGTTTTTGTCTATTTTTTTAGTTAAAGTGGCTAACAAACTAATTCATGAGATATATGATGGTAACATAGAGAACTACTCGCCAAATAAATTTAGTTAGCCGAATAGTGAAATTCAAATTGAATTATACAATATTTCATCAAATTAATTTTGTCTATTATAAGATGCTCATGAAATCTAAACAGTTGTATTATTAGATGAGATATTGAATAAGACAAATACTTTGATATATATATTTGAATGATATCTCATATACATATCTTAATTACGTTATCCGTGTCCTTCTCAAGATTTTTAAAATACAATAATTAATTTTGTATGTCGTTCCACAATATATAAAATATTAAAAAACAAAATGTAAAATCGATAGAATAAAATTTGTTTTGTTTATGAGATTGAAATTATATCATCTCCATGATATGATGCACGCAATCATTGTTCCAAATCTTCTAAAAAATGACGAAAGAAATGACTTTCTTGAATTGTGTCAAATTAAACGATGACACAGTTCTAAGATATAGTCATTTGAAAAGATTTTCAAGTTTTTTTCTCACACTGATTGAGAAATAATCATTAAAAATTTATTAAACTTATAGCTATATATTGATAATATTTATACTAAATATATAAAAATGATATTTCAAATATCCCGATGTTTGAAGAAATTACAGCACCATTCATTGGTTATGTTGTTGAAGAATATATAGGTTATACATACTTTTAGTCACAAGTAAAAACCAATCACGACTAAAAACAACATTTATTCTTATGAGTTATAGTTGATGATTGTAAAAAACTGAAAAATCATTCAACAATAAAATAAATATTTAGAAAATAAGATTACTGAATAAAAACAATGTAGAAAACCGAAAAAACGTCCTGATAGGGAAGTAAACTACGAGCATGTCAGATCCCAGATGAAGATTTTAAATAACATAATAGATGCTTAAGACGATCATATACTTGCTGAGTATATCAAAATGACTATATGTATATTATAACAAACTACGACAAAGAGTTGTAGAGTTATCAAAATCAACCAAGAAGTATATTGAAAAGTATGTTATGTGAATTAGATAACTTCTCCGATTCATATACCGTCTATGGTCATGATTTTTGATTTTGTGGTTTGGTTTGTTGCAATTAATAAATGCTATTAGCCATATTTTAATCCATTTAAATATTATCAAAATTTCGTACTTATATTTTCAGCAATTTAGTTGCTCACGTGCAACGCACGTGCACTTTTCTAGTTATTCATAAAATATATGGATAATTTAGAATTGAGACTTGAAAAAAATATAGTCGCTCCAATATAAATCAAATCCTTTAGTAAAGCATAAGTATGGGCCTCCGTATTAGTAATAATACAAAGGCCTCAAACAGTAGTACTGGCAACTAAATCAGGAGTAGGTCTCTTGTGATACGATCTCACGAATTTTTATCTGTAAGACGGGTTAACCCTACCTATTTTTACAATAAAAAGTAATACTCTTAGACTACTTTTGGTTGGAAGGATAAAATAAACTAATGATTAGTATGTAAATGATAAAAGAAATGATTGTGATAGAAATGTAATATATAATGTAAAATTGTATTATGTTTGGTATGATTTTTAAGTGTGGGATAATTTTGAATTTTTTGATGAAATGACAAAATTGCCCTTTCTTTTTTTTATTCTTCCACTCCGGCGGTGGCGGCCGGAGACAGCGGCGGCGGCGGAGTCGGCCGGAGGTTTTCGGCGGCTGGCGGTGGTCGGCCGGAAGCGGCTGCGGTGGTCGGCGGCGGGGATTGTCGGTGGACGGTCGGTGGAAGGAAGTGGTGGTGAGTTTGAATTTAGGAGAAGGGTAAAATTGAAAAAATAGGATGAATTAATAGTGGGATAAATAATCCTAGGGGGTGAGGAGGTATTATTTTAACCTACCTAATATAACTTAATCATTCATAGGAGGGATTGACTTGGTTAAATAATCACGCGTACCAAACGAGGGATAAGGTGAGTTAAAAAAAATAAACCCACCTTATCCCATCAACCAAACGCCCCCTAAGTATAAAAAGTAATATTTTTTTATGCATGACCCAAATAAGAGACTCGTCTCACAAAATACGACCATCTCACAAAATTTTTTTGCCCAACATGAGTCCGATTTTCTCCTAAATTCATCGTCAGTATCATCTGATGTTTTTTGATTATTTTAACTTCCAAATTCTACGTACAACACCAAATATTTTTAGCATAAACACAAGTACTCGGCTGACATGGCAGAAATCTGGAGAATCCAGAATATAATGCTCAGATTGAGACAGAAAGCGCACGTGCGTGTCTCCGTAATTATCGAGTCAAAAGATGCCACGCACGTGAAATCCCAGTCAAAGGTCAAAACAGGGAATAAGAAGGATGATGATAGTATTGACCAAATATGAATCGTGGCATGCATGTGAATATAACGATGATCTGATAATAATTTAAAAAAATGGAATTTGAGTTGCATCTGAAATCTCTCTAATTTTCACTTCACTCTTTTAAGATTTCATATAACAATATTCGAGATAGTATATTGGAAGCAGTATATATTATAATTATTAATTGAATTATTATCTTATTAATTTGGAATATTCTTCTATAAATCTAATAATATTTATTTATATATATATATTTAAATTTCTATTTATAGACATAAAAAATAAATGATGGTAATAAATCAACAATGTTTACGTGTTGGTTGCATGCATCCAAATCCAAATCTTGAATTCTCTCGTGTGTCGCTTGCAATTATCTTCATATTAAATTATATTAAAATTAAAGTTTTTCATAAATTTAACTTGTTACATTAATTAACCATCGTGTTTTGATGTGTTTAATTAATTGGAGTGAAAAATGCAACTTTTGGACGCATGCAACA
The DNA here is from genome assembly GCF_012295235.1 of Primulina huaijiensis. Lineage (NCBI taxonomy): Eukaryota > Viridiplantae > Streptophyta > Magnoliopsida > Lamiales > Gesneriaceae > Primulina > Primulina huaijiensis. The sequence goes on from NC_133322.1 coordinate 77,102, forward strand.
TACAGTTTTACATATATAATTATTAATTCAGAATTATGTATTATTAGGTACCAAGTTTTATGGCAAAGTCATAGCAGTCACCCATATTTCACATCATACAAATCACTGAATTAAATCCAGCGAGACACGACAATGTCATTCGTAATATATACAATATACATGGAGACGAGCGAGACAGACACGACAATGTCATTAGTAATTCCAATTCAATCAGATTATACTAACACAGAAATTACAATTTATCTTCGACTCCAACTCACAGTTTCAGTTTGTTTAAAATAAATAATTTTGTTAAATTAGAAACGAGCCTTATTTCGATATATATTTTTAAAAAATCCAATATCATTATATATTAATTTGGAAGCATGCATTTACTTTTATATTTGGTATAAATAATGTTGAAGGAATCCAAAAGCAGTTGGCAAAAACAATGAAACACCACTAACACATCAGTAAACAAAATTTCAAATCATGCCCCAAGAAAACGAGCAGTCGCCCCGGATCTTTCGCTAGCAAAAAGCAGACAAATTCCCCATTCGCAGAGCCAACACCTCCAAAAGTCACTCCTGTAATTCCTCCACATAATTATAATAAATACAGAGACTAGAAAAAAAATAAGTTATATATATATAATAAAATATGAATGCTCCCTCTGGTTTTGCGCCGAATATGGCAGATTGTACCGCCTCTTTCTCCCCATTATATTCCTCCACCTGTCCCCTCTGCCTATCTTCACTCGTTTACTTTTACCACTCGATCGGCTCGCGTTTGTCTCGTTACTACGCACACACATATCGTATGTATATGTCCCCTGGTGGTGAGTGGGGGTGAAGCCACGGGAAACCATTTTCTCACTCGCGTATGCCTCCTGCTGGGAAACTAGCTAGCTGTATCTTGAGTAATTTTCTAGCATCTTTTAACTTTTGCATGTGCTCGGTTTAGATCCCTTCAATTTAATCTTTTTATTTCTTGCTTAAAGAGTTTAATTTGCTGAGTGAATCTAATCTATACCCCTTTTCTTTCAGTTTAAATATGAATGCTTCTTGTTTATTTTACTCCAAGAATGTAAAACTGTCTCCATTTTCTCAGATGTTCATGAAGGCTTCAAAGTTCGATTCTTTATGGCAGATGGTTGATCCTTGATTAACGAGGTATGATAATTAGCCACGTCTCCTTTCACGGTCACTTCCTCTTAAACTTTACATTATATATATCATATATATATACATATACAAGCGTGTGTACCCAAAATTATTACTGTTTCTTTATTTTTAACTTTGTTTGTACTTATGCTTTATGCAGTCTTTTGGGAGTAATTTGTGCTGTTCCCAAGTCGGATTGCAATTTTTGAGGCGAAGTTAAGAAATTTGAAGGTGGTTTTGGTAGAAGCAAGAAAATGGCACCAGAAAACAATTGGCTGTCTTTCTCTCTGCAATCAGTGGATCAAATGCTCAACCCTTCTTCGCAGTCTGCAGACTCTCACCATTTCTACTCCTTTTCTGATAATTTCTATGCCCATGGTAAATGAACATAAAATTTACATCATATGTTATTTTATATTATATATATGCATTAATGTGTATGTACGTATGTTTGAGTAAATTATGGAAATCTTGCACATACCTCCATGTTTCGGTTTGTTTGCTGAGCAGACCAAGTTTGAATAAAGCAGAAAGGACAACAAAAATGCACCCGTGTATCTCATTTTCCGTTCATTTTTTCCCAATCTAATCGTCATGCTTTTTACGATCTTGGGCTTTCGTTCGGTTATATGTCATTTTTCGACTCAATATTTATTGCAAATCGTTTTTTTTTTGAGTCCTTCGCAGCTCATATCACTCTAATTTTTCCGTTTTTTTTTCTGTTTTCTTCTTCCCTTTCTAGCTGAAGTTGAAAATCATCAACTTGTAAGCTACATGGGTTCATCGCAAGTGCAACCGCCGCCGAAGCTGGAAGATTTCTTCGGCGGCGACTCAACGGAAACGCAAGATTCAAGTTTGACTCACTTATACGACCACAGCCACAACACTGGAGACGGCGCATCCGCCGCAGGCTACTTCTTCAGCCATGGAGAGCAGCAAGAACTCAATAACATTACTGGGTTTCAGGCATTCTCCGAAAACTCGGGCTCCGAAGGGGAAGACACGTCGTTCGGAGGGCAAATCCAATCGCCGGCCGAATCGGGAAACGAAATAGCGGCCTACTCTCAGTTCCCTTTTACTGCTACAACTAATGCTTTATCTTTTGGAGTTAATAGTAAGAATGCTTTGAGCACCGAGAATAATAGTTGCAAAACCATTGTTTCTGTTGACTCTGATAATTACAAGAAAATTTCTGATACTTTTGGTCAAAGAACTTCGATCTACAGAGGCGTTACCAGGTTTTTCATAATAGTTGATAAACCATTGTTTTTCATTTCTTGATATTAATGTTAAGAACCCTTCTTTTTTCATTTTCTGAACAGAAAAAGTTGATTAACTTAATTTTATGGTGGTGGTTCTTGCAGACATAGATGGACAGGAAGATATGAAGCGCATCTATGGGATAACAGCTGTCGAAGGGAAGGCCAAGCAAGAAAAGGGCGTCAAGGTATGTATTCTACAAAATTTTGGGTGTCAAATGAAATAGTGAGGAGAAAATTAGGGTGTTTGTCGCAAAATTTGTTCTTTCAATCAAACTTTTTATTCGATGATTTATTGACTGGAATATGCATCCACAAAGTGTACTTCAATCTTTCACTGATTTGATCAGACGTGCCGCCATTTTTATTCATGTTCTGGGCTGTCCTTTTTACAAATACATTCTACATTCTGGTTATTTTGTTTCTTCCTTAGGTTTATAGGTGGAGATTCAATTTGTCCATGCGTTTATATATAAAAATAGAATCAAGAATTAACTCAAATTAGCTTCCAAATTTTGGAACACGGTCTTGATTGATCTAGTCTAGTCAAACTATTTGAATGAAAAAGGCCAGTATTAAAACTAATCATTTATCTTAGAAATCCAAGTTCCTGGAAAAATAGCACCAAGAAATTGAGTCGAGACGGAACAATTTCGTGGTCCCCACACCTTTCTTTTGGTGCCTACACTGTTAAACTCTACATCACAGCTAGACTTATTTTTCTGAACAAAAATGAAAGAAATTCTGAATAATTTCAGATTACTTTTCCACCTTTTCTTTTTTTTGTCTTCTGTCAAAGACCGTTGATGGTTTTGACCAAAGTTTCCATCCCCAATACGAAAACATAAATGAACTGACCTCGAATATGACAACCTCATCTTACGAATACTTTTGGCTATGTTTGTTAGATATTAGTGTTTGATTTATTATTACATTAATTAGAAAATTGTTGTAATTGATATGGAAAAGTATAGTCTATATGGCCTAAACAAATGCTTCTCCTGTTCTCCGTTGACATTTTGTTTAATACATTAGCTTGGACTTACGTGTGAGCCGGAAGTTCAGCATGTGCAGATTCATTTTACATGGCAATGTAGTTTGCATATGATTTACCGTAGCAAGTGTGATTTTTGGCTAATTTAAGCCATTACATGAGCGATGTTTTAACGAGCTTTACTCTTTGTATGGACGTGGATTGAATTTTAAACTGGACGCTGCTATATCCTGGACTATATTCTGCAGTTTACTTGGGTAAGATACCTTGTTTGTAAGCTTTTTATGCTCTGTATATGTTGTGCAATATAATTGTACGTGTCACCATTATTTACGATGGACTCTCTGGGAATGCAGGTGGTTATGACAAAGAAGAGAGAGCGGCACGGGCGTATGATTTGGCAGCTTTGAAATATTGGGGTTCTACTGCTACTACAAACTTCCCTGTAACTTTACGTACTCTTCTAACTTTAATGATTAGTCATTTGGACTTGAGGCATAAACTAAATGTAATGGAAATATCCGCATTTTAGATCTCCGATTATAGTAAAGAAATAGAGGATATGAAGAATGAGACGAAACAAGAATTCATTGCCTCTCTTCGAAGGTTTGCATATTCTTATAAATGTTCTTGAATTTTTTGATCAAATTTCTCATGAAAAACTTATTGAATGTTAACAGGAAAAGCAGCGGGTTCTCGAGAGGAGCATCCATCTATAGGGGTGTTACAAGGTTTGATGTCTTATTGTACAGTATAGGCCTGTGTTCCTGTTGTCTTTTAGTCGTCTTCATCATTAATGTGTGTTGAATTTGTTTAGGCATCATCAACAAGGCCGATGGCAAGCAAGGATTGGTCGAGTTGCAGGGAATAAAGATCTATACCTCGGTACATTCGGTATGCATAGACATAATACTTTTTTCTGTACTTCCTAATCAAATGATCACTTTTGATCGAGTCCATGAAAAAACCACATATATTTGCTTCAATATGAATTAAAGAATAGGAGCATTCTTGAACCATTATGAATATTAGATTCAACCTACATTTCATGCATCATTCTCGACTATATTGCAGAGAAGATTGGAATTGTGCTCCAACTATTTATAATTTACTAATTTTCATTATCATGATGGCAGCAACTGAGGAGGAAGCAGCTGAGGCATATGACATAGCTGCAATAAAGTTCAGAGGAGTAAATGCAGTGACTAATTTTGAGATGAACCGATATGATGTGGATGCCATCTCCAAGAGCTCTCTCCCCATTGGAGGAGCTGCAAAAAGGCTGAAACTCTCTCTTGCATCCGAAGAAACACAACCTATAAGTAACATCCTTCAAACTCCATCATGCAGCCACGACGGCAGCAGCATCAGTTTTGGTTCAACCCCAACTGTTTCCTGCATCCCTTGTGGCATCCCATTCGACACTTCGGTGCCCTTCTATCACCACCACTTCTTTCAACACCTCCAAACAAGCAATTCAGTTGGGACCGACTCATCTAGCACAGTCTCATCCATGGTTACCCTGATGCCGTCCCAACCGGAGTTCTTCATTTGGCCTCACCAGTCCTATTAACAATACTGATCTTCTACTGATGTTTAATAACTGTAGTTTTTATTTGTGGGATTTGTGGTATCTAACCCAATAATAGTAGGATAAGTTTTCACTCTATAGAAGGCTTTAGATCTTTAGGGAGAAGCTGGAACGCTATAAAGTAAGCTTATTTTCATTAAGCTTTGCCTATAACATGAAAGCTGAAAGATGAGCAGGGGCACTCTGGTTATGGATTAATTTTCAACCTGTTTTCCATTACTGAATCAGCTCTTACCTTTTTCATGGCTCATTATACGAAAATCAATTCATTACTTTTATCACAGCAACGTTTATGGCATAGTTTCAAAGACCAAGAGCGAACAAAATCTTTTAATAATTTACACACGAGATACTGGAGGAATTTGTCAGTCTCTAAATTTCTGCCTTTGATCTTCTACTGTTATACATTCAGTGAGCTACCGAGTCCCTTTCAGTAATTACATCAACATCTTTACCACAATGAGCATTTTCTTCTCGGGCATGTAACGCTAAATTGAAGTGATGTCATGCACGCATTTTTCTCGTTTCCGCAAATGTAAGAATTATCTCAATACCATGGAAATTTTATATATTATCATAATTTTCGTGAAGTTGTAAAACTTAAGCCAACCAAGTCATGGGGTTCATCGTCGTCTACAATTTGTATTTTTTGCATTCATCACACGTAACGACGAGTGCTCAATGCATGTGACCAACTAATGCGTGAGATGAAGCAAACCAAACAAACAAAAAAAGCGATGTGAAGAAGAGTCATGAAATTCTTGCATATCACACTCCCACTTAGTACTTTAATCATGTCACACATGTATCTCTCCTTCACCCCACATAAGCAACAAACCACTCCAATTTTTTATTTTATTTTATTGGTAGTAATTAATTATTAATTAAAGTGGGTTGAGAATCAGGCTTACATACATATATAGAGTGGACTATACAGTGTTACAGCCTTCCTTAAATTCTGAGATATTGGTTACCTCACCTCTGACACATATATAGTTCTGGAAACTAGCTAGCTAATCTAAGATATCCTTAAATAATAACGGTCCAGAATTATTTAAGCAACAAGCAAGACCAACGCTAATTATTCGACAAGTAGTACATTGACCTCAACAATATCTATTAATTCCTCCTTAGATATTATTTTCAAAATCATGTTTCTACGTATTTATAAACATGATATATAATATGCGGACGTTTAATCGAAAATTACCTCCAGCCATTGAAAACTTTGAAATTCTCTACTTTTCTTCTCTTCTAAATATTCGTAATTACTAGATACGCTTTTGTATACTTCTTGAACAGTTGGAAAGGAAGAAAAATATATATAGTGTAGGGGATCTAATGATAATTTTGAAGCGAATGTAGTCCTACATGCATANATATAGTGTAAGAACCATGCACCCAGAGAATTTCAAGCAATACGAATCCCATCCCTATTAATATTCTTGATGTAAATTTTCAATTTTTGCCATTTTCAAAAGTCATGTAAAATGCAATTGAATATTTTCCAAAATTGCTGAGAGCAACAAATTAATGGCCGAAAGTTTTCTTGGTCATTTACTTATAAATCCCCACCTCTACAATACACTAAATCTCGATTAAAATTCCGAACGTACCAATTGGATAAAATAACTTTGGTTTGCTTAATATTTGAACTAGGCTAAAAAAAAAAATTATTTCATAATTAAAAGAAATTTTGATATTACAAAAATCTTTTTAAAATATAAATAAATTTCATAAGACATGTTTTAGGGTTTAGATCAAACCACAAGATACATAATCCTTGTAAGCCCATTTCAGGATTATCTTGTATTTGTTTTCTCATTTAATTACTTTAGTCTAATTTAAATTTGGTAATAAAATTTACGGAAATGAATCGGACTCGAAATATGGATTATTGCAATTTTACATTCACAAGAAATTAAACTTACTTGATGCTATTTACATGGAAAAAATTACTTTGTCAGTCCAATGGCTTCTGGTTGAACTGACACGGTCTCTCGTTAAAAACAACTTGAATTGGTTTTCAAAATTTTAAATTAATTTTCGGGTTATCCACCACGCATATGTTGGGTCGGGTAAATTCGATCCAAACCCAATATATTATATATGGGCCGTCGCATCTCCCATAGTCTTGTACGTCAAGAAACCCTAGCCTTTTCAATTGTGACTCTCCCCAAGCCTCCCGCATCTCTCGAATCTTCTCCGTCTTTTCAGTATTTACCTGATAATTCATTTCGATCGCGCGGAAATCAGTTGTTCGCCGTCTTCTCTGTTCGGGATTTGATTCTGGTACGAGTTTTTCTTATTATCTGCACGTATTTCGATGTCTATGTTAGTTCTCTCATTTATTTCTAAGAACAAGATGATGCGATTATGTAGAATGAATTTTCTGGTGATATTTTTGTGATAATTGTGCGAATGTTTGTCTTTGTAGGATTTTTTGCGATGTCGTTTTAATATATCAAGAATCAAGATCCGTTGTAATCGTTTAATTTAATGATGACCTGTGACGCGTTTTGTTCTGTAATCTGATTTTGCGTATCTTGTTCGATGGATTGGTAGATGTTAATTAGATATTTATCTACTTCTTTTTTTATCTTCGTTATTCTTGATAGATGTGCAAATACCATGTTCTAATAATGGGCCTTTTTTGGAATTTTTTTCTCTGACGGTTAAATACTTTAGGTATGGTGAATTGATTTGAATTTTCTACTTTGAAAGAAATAACTGATTTGATTCTCCTTCGGATCATGCTGTAGCTTTGATGTGAATCTCTATTTTTGCCGTCTGCTCTAATCTCTCAAGTTGCAACTGAATTCCCGCTTTTCTGCCGCTGGCACTGAATTAGTAGTGTGAATGGTGGTCTTACTGCAGGAATTTGCAGTATTTGGTGTCAATGGCCTCCTTGGATATGTCGTTGGATGATATGATTAAAAGCCGCAAAAATAGCGAGCGTAACAGAGGACAAGCCAGCTCGAGAGGCTCACGAAGGGGACGAGGGCCAGGAGGGTCTTCATCCCGGGGTGGCGGCAGAGCATATGGACCTCCTCGCAGAGGTCCACTTGGACTTAATACTCGACCGTCAGCTCAAATGATTGCCAAGGCAAGATTAAATTGTGGATGTCTTATGCATTACATAGACAAATCTGCTACGCCCTTAGTACGTTACATGAAGATTTCTTGTTTTGCTTTAGAAATCGAAATCTGAAAGATTTGCGGCATTATTCGTCATTTGGGGGAAGACACCGTTTTGAGCCTGGAAAAATGTTATGTTGTAGCAAAAGTTCCTGAGTTTTCTGACAGTTTTTCTGTTCTTGAGGAGGTTTTTCAGTAAATGGTGGTTTCTGACAAGTAACTTGCGATGGAGCTATATGTCAAAAGTGGAAGATTTCGTAGCCCCTTAATGACACATTGCACCCTATATAGAGGAGCTTCATTATCTTGATGCTAAGAGCTTTTGCCATTAACATCCATTAAGAACTGAAAGCATGAAACTGAGTTTCCTTATTTATCGATAATAATTATTAATCGTTGGCTCTCTGTTTGTCGTCACCCGTTGTCATTTGGGAGTTAATGATGGATTGGTTTGATGTATGAAAAATGATATTATGATCTATATCATCCGTATATGCTGGAGTTACTTGGGGAGTGAGACTTTCTGTCATATCTCAGTTCATGGCGTTTTGCAAAGGTGGCTTCCTTCGCTGAACTTCAGAACTGGAGCTCCACGTCTGGCATGGCACTAGTTTGCATGCTGTGGATTGTATCTCAACTACCATCAACCATGTAGACTTAATTACATTCCCTTCTTTTCCATGGATCTCTTTTAGAGCGTTTCAATGTGACTTTATCCCGGAAATATCCTGATGTTTCAATAAAAGAATCTCAATTATTTTTTTGTGGCCTAATTCTGACGCTTTTCGCAATCTCGATAATTGGTTTGCTTGCATCAGACCTTCCGCAGAACCAAGAATTTGCTGTGGCGGAATGGTCTTCTCGAGGATAGTCTAAAAGCTGCTGGGTTATCTGGATTAGTAAATGGTACAAAGTTGTACGTTTCCAACTTGGACATTGGAGTCACTATTGAAGATATAAGGGTACCAGTTTTGAGCCGTGTCTTTTGCTATTTTACGACTTTGGTAAACTTTTCTATATTTTCTGAAGATGGGCGTGGGGACAGGATCTATTTTCTGAGATTGGAGAGCTCATGCGTTATGCAGTTCACTATGACAAAAATGGATGCCCAAGTGTAAGTTGGAGCGTTATATGATGAGTTAAATTTTTTATCCTCTTCAACATATTGGCTGCTGGTCGTAAAAATAAAAAATGGAAAATGTATTATTATTTTTGTTTATATATGTTGTTGCCCTGTGTAGGAGGATTGCTCTGTATATTCTGACTAGCTTGCAGATTTGTGCTTTTGATTTTGATAGTTTTTACTTTGATTGAACGGGAAGGAATGTAACTAAAAGAATGCTCTGTTATTTTCTACTTGCCATACTTGATTGCTTTATTTTAGTTTTCATCTTTTAATAATTTCTTCACTTATTAAACAGGGTTCGGCTGAAGTGATTTTTGTCCGGAGGAGTGATGCATTTCAAGCGCTTAAGCAATATAACAATGTCCAATTGGATGGGAAGCCCATGAAGGTCGAGATAATTGGTGATGATGCTGAGATCCCTGTTTCTGCTCGTTTGAACATTTTTGGAAAAGCTAATGGAAAAAGAACTGTTGTAATGGGGTATGTGGCTTTAATTTTAAACTTTTTATTGTGTATTTTTCTTTACTTGGGTGTTGTCTGCTACAGTGTATGGTCATTTGAGGTTAATAACATATCGAAGTGTATTTTTTCGCCTTCTCGTGTTGATTGGTTTTATGCAAGTTCTACTTGTCTATAAATTTTTCCAAGTTAATATCAAGATTAGCCTGGAAAATACAAAGATTTTTTAGTTGGATTGATTATATACAGTTTACTGATCGATGATCCACTCCATTTGATCTGTTTTCTGAAACTGATAATACTGATCTGTCTAAGGGAGATCTGGTTGGATCCTTGTTAACATCAGATGTTAGCATCTTCCCTTGCTGTATGTGCATATTGATTTAGTAGCCTTATTACACCTGGATCCTTCTTTGAAGGGCTTCTTGGCTTGTTGCTTCGTTGTGTTTTATAGATGTGTGAGTAGCTATAATTTTAGGAAAGGTTGTTTTCATAATATTTTGTGATTGATTAATCATTTCAACCACATCTTCACTTATACACAGACCTGGAACTGGTCGTTTCGGGGGTGGCTCCAGGGTGGATAAAAATAACCGGGGTCCCATGTAAGTTGCCCCTGAACCCAATTTTTTGGACTTTCTTAATTTTTTGTTTTACAGGAGCTGGAGCTTATCTTCATTATGTTGACATTCATAGGGGTCTTGGTGGTTCAAATTTTGGTCGTGGAGGTGGACGTGGTGGTGGAACAGGCCGTGGGCGCGGCCGAGGCAGTGGTGTAGCTCATGGGAGAAAGATTGGGGAGAAATCTGCAGATGAACTTGACAAGGAGCTTTACCACTATCACGCTGAAGCTATGCAGAGTTGATGGTTTACTTCAACCTTTTTCTGAACTTAGACATGAAAACTATATATTCGATAGATCTTTAGCTGTACAAAATCGAGGTTTAACGTTCTGCTAGATTTGGTTTTGGCTCTATTGATGATGATGCTTGTTCGGAATTTATCGTCTTCTTAACTGTTTTTTTGTATCTTTTTTTTTATACTAATTGTTAGCTAACTATATTCTTCTATCTTGGTTTGAGTTTATTAATAAATTTTATACAATTTGTATTTTTCTTCAAATTGTTTTTAATTTATCTAAAAATTAAACTATCGTAGTAAATTTTATATAATAACTGATTTATAAACATCATATTTTAATAAAATAATATATATATATATATATATATATATATATTACACAAAAATCATGAAATATGCATTTTACTGAACTCTGGTTTACATCGGGACTGATGAGTGTTTTTTTCATTTTCATTTTAGAAGTTTGCAGCTGACTTGAGTGAGAAAAACAGAAAAGTAAATGAATATTTTTTAGGCTATAGTCTTATTCTTAAGTTATGCAAATGTATACGATAATCATACGTTGCATGTATTTATTAATTTATATACCAGAAAATATAGAATATAATAAGGAGGGGATTTTATTTGGAATCTTTCGTTGTCCCTGCAAATCCGCTCCTGTATTATTATTTCACAAATTATATGTAGTGCAATCCCGGGTATTTTATTTCACAAATTATATGTGTTAATAGAAATACAAAAAATAGAAGATACCTAAATGAATTCAAAAGAAATGTAAATCTTAGTAGGAGTTTAATGTAGAAAAATATTGCTCGTCATTTGAAATTTATTCATCGATACAACATAATTTCCAAGATCATAGAGTTCGGTAGATTCCAACTAATCTTAATTACTTGAATATCGAGATTTCAGCACCGGCGCCAAGCAAATTTTAAATCAGTTGGTGAACAATTATTTTTGAGCTCTCAGATAAAAAAAAGGCCAAATTCTTCCACATCAGAAAACTGACATCGATCAAATCCCTCAAAGATTTAGGGCAAAAGAAGAAATTCACCATTCCCATTCGAAAGAGCTTAACAGAGTTCTCATCTTAACTCGGTGGAGAAAAGATTCACAAAACCACCATCAAGCAGATCCGAAGCGAGACGGCGAAATCTTCCTTTGGCGTAAAATCTAATCGAGATTCCAGATCCATCAGCTTCTCTTCGGTGTGGTTAAAGCAAATCCATCATCATCGAGCATTTTTGCAGTAAAAATCTGAAACAAAGTTACAAAGAAGAGTGTAGAACTCACGAGAAAACGCAGTAATCTATGGAGAAAAACAGGAGTCTGCGTGTCCATGAGTGCATAAAATATATGTTGTTATGGCAATCGCTTCTATTCTCTGTGATTTTTTTCCACACAGACGAGATAATCGAATACGCAAACCGATTGCTGCAGTATCATGAAAGGAGACTAAAAATGTAAGCAGTAGTTGGGACTGTCGCCGTTTAAGTTTCAATGCTGCCCTTATTTATACCAAGGAGATTAGGGTTTAGGATGAGAGACAAAATTAAAATAATAGCATTAATTAATATGTAAATGAGACGACAAACTGAGAGCTGGCTTGGTTACGATTAATAATTAAACACCACAAAATAATTAGTCATAAAGTTGGGAGCGAGATATATATAAAAATCATTTGTTAAAAATATTTTTTTTTAAAAAAAATAAAAATAGATATGATGCTATTGCAACCAAAATAAAGAGCAACTCGGATACCAAGAGCGAGAAGCATTCCTCGATGTACAAGCCTGATGTTGTGGCGTATTATTGAGAGCCCAATACAATCTCCAAAAATCTACTTGATTTTATTTCAAACCCTAAAATGCATCGAATTAAAAAAAACGAGGACAAAGAAAACTTAATTTTTGTAACGATAATATTTACCATCATACTAATAGTTTGTTGTCTTCATTATTATTATTATTATTATTATTATTATTATTTTGAGTTGGGATGAGAATATCGATATAATTGAGATTCAAAATATAGTTTCAAATTTTGTGTTAGATGAACTGCAATTTAATGAAACATTATTTAAATAATGAAATTTGGTTTTTTTAAGTAGAAATTAAAAACATGACAAAACCTATAATAATAATAAATTTAATAAATTTCCCATAGTTGGTTCTGGATTATCTTTTTTTTTTTTCCCACGAATTATTTAACTTTAATCTCACATAATTTTGTAATGATGATCTAATTTTAAAGTTTATAATAAAAATATGTATTTAAAATACATGGAAAAGGAAAATGATGATATGTCGTGGAAATGCGATTTTGATTATAAAAAAATTACTAGTAAGAAGGGATTCTTGTTTCAGTCGGTGAAGTTTCCCATTTGTCTGTCCCACCCACCTCCTTCCTCTCTTTTGTGACCTTTGTGCTCCCCCCGGATAATTCAAGAACTCAAATATCCCAAGGGTTCATTTTACAACCTCTCTTTTTACTGATTTCATCCAAAAAGTCTCATTTTATAATCTTTTGAGTCGTGCCTATGGGCTTGTGGGATTCTTTTCTCAACTGGCTCCGGAGGTGAACTTTATGCAACTCTTTGTTTGAAATGGATTTACAGCACATATTTTCTATTGGCTTTTTGCCTTATCGATTGCTTCGATGTTTCGATCAAGATATTGTGCATGAAGTTTTGATTTTTGCTATTGTTTAGATTCTAAAATTCTTCATCTTGCATATTGGTTTATGAGTTTGGTTCCGTTCAGGTAAAGTATGGATTGGCCGTAATATTTGTTTAAAATGTTTTTATTATGTAACTAAGAAGGAGGGAATTGGTATGAGGTTGTTGTTAATTACATTTTATGCCTACTAGCGTTGAGAGTAATGAGAAACTTAAATGTGACGTATACGGATTTTGTGTTGTTATTTCATTGAAATTTGAATACACTGCCAATCCTGCAAAATCCATGTTTGTAATTCCACTTAGCTGCCTGCCCCAGCTGTGCTAATGGAAATAGATTCACGACCAAATCTGATCACATTTTGTTTATAAATGAGTTAGAAACCCGTGTCCTGGTTTTAGAAATTGAATGCTGAGGCTGTAGCTGTGTATTCTGGCATTGATTCTGAATTGAGGAAACCCTCATAATATTCAGGATTTTGATGAAATGGAAAAAAAAACAACGAAATCAATGTATGGAACAGATTTTCAATTAATTTTCCTTCAAGGAAATAAGGAGTAATTTTTAATGGTGTTGAATATCATGAAAATGAATGAAATAAATAAAATTAAGTTCTTTTCATCTTATATCAAAAACTCTTTATGGACTTTACGTCTATGGTTTTCTCGGTTGAGTCCATGATCCACAATTACCCATTGCACGACTATCATTTGGGAAAATTGGCCCCTTAGGTTGTATTTCTGTTTAGGAGTCAATTCAGAACTCAATATTTGTGTCCACGAAGTATTCTACCCAATGTTTGATTCATATTCTGATTTTTTTTTAATCTTTTATCCCCAAAAAATGTCAGCATAAATCTTAGCTATGCCTAGCAATAAAAATAGTTCACAGCAAATCAAGTATGAATTCGGATGATAGAAAATCTGCATCCATGAGCAGATTTTCTATCATCCGAATTCATACTTGCCATGATCAGATTTTTAATGTAAACCAAAAAATATTACATCCATTTGTTTGATAGCAACTTATTTACTGGATTTTTATCGATATAAGTTAGTTTTTTGCCAGGGTCCTTATGTTGCAATAGGTATATGTGTTCCCATATGTTGAAGTTATCGTCAAAAAAAAAACATTGAATGTGAAACAATCATTGTTCCAATTAATGATGTCTTGAGATGCTCTTGAACTAGCATGATTCAACTTTTGTATGAAGAGTTTAGTTGAAAAGTCTTGATAACAAATCGAGGATCACCTGTATCGTACCTTACGGACTTATTTTATTAAAATTTGTGAGATATTACCATGAGAATATATTTGATATCTACATCTAAAATTACTTTGTTTCCGACTATATTCCTTTTCAGCTTGTTCTTCAAACAGGAAATGGAACTTTCACTTGTAGGTCTCCAAAATGCCGGAAAAACATCACTTGTTAATGCCATTGCTGTAAGCGAAATGTCAAATTTTTGCAGATTTCTTTCTTTCTCTCGCTCACATACAAAGCACATTTTATATGCTGAAACACAAACTTCACCTCCATTCCTGTGAAATTTCTCATATTATAATCGTTATCGATAATGTTTTTCTTCAGACAGGAGGCTATAGTGAAGACATGATTCCAACCGTACGTATTTTGTTTTTTTGTTAATGCAAATTGCCCCAACTTCTCGTTTTCAATTGATAACGTTACTCAATCAAAACTATTCTTCTTGTGTTTGAAAACAGGTTGGATTTAATATGCGTAAAGTTACGAAAGGAAATGTGACCATAAAATTGTGGGACTTGGGGGGACAACGGAGATTTCGTTCCATGTGGGAGCGTTACTGCCGTGGTGTCTCAGCTATCCTGTAATTCGCAAGCTTCAAATCCTTAAAGCTAATTTAATTCTGTTGTGAAAAGAATTGTGAGTGTATTCTGTTATATAACTGAAATGGAAGTTGGCTGACTAGTTCAGCGGGGAAAAGGAAAAAAAACGAAGAGAGTTGGTTGACTCTTTTCATGTAGTGTACCTGACGGACTTGGAAAATTCAATAAACTGAAATTAATTTAGTGTGTTGAGGAGGGGCAAAATTGGCCATTTTAGAAATATTACCCGTGAAAATTAATGAATATTAATTTGAGGGACTATAATTCTACTCCCTTCCCTGCTGAGTCTGGTAAATGGTTGTTCACTCCCACGTTTGTCTGTCCTAAATAATTATTGTGTTCTTGAGGCAGATACGTGGTTGATGCTGCAGATCGAGACAGCATCCCTATCACTCGGAGTGAATTAGACGAGCTCTTGAAGAAACCTTCATTAGGGGGGATTCCTTTGCTTGTCCTTGGAAACAAAATTGACAAGTCTGAAGCTCTATCAAAGCAAGCACTCGTTGATCAGTTGTAAGTGTTACTCCCATAAACTCGAATTTTCCAAATGTCTATTCGATATTCATTCTCGTTGGTTATGTTTACAGGGGTCTGAGTTCGATTTCAGATAGGGAAGTTTGCTGCTACATGATCTCTTGCAAGGAGTCGGTGAACATAGACGTCGTGATCGATTGGCTCATAAAACACTCAAGAACAGCAAAATGATTGATGGGATTTTAATATTGAAAATGATGATGTGGTAAGTAAATCTGTGGTAATGGGTTGTGCTGGCTTCCATTTTATTTGCTGCTCTCCCAGCCTAGCTATCTTTTTTCTGTGTAATAAGTTGTTTGACAGTTTGTCGTTAGATTCATATCCACTCCTCCATGATTTCGCACGCAGTTGAAATTTTATCAGTTGAGAAAATTACGCTCTCTATTATAGAAAACCATATTTGATATATATATAGAAAAAATAGAATAATGCGCAAGGCGCTCTCTAATCTTTATGATGGTTCGTGCATTTATGAATTTGGACTAGCTAGTGTTAGAATTCATTGAAGGCGTTTAATAAATTCAAGTTAGTAAATTAACTATTAATTGTTTGATTTTATTGTTTTCGAACAAACATCAGCCTATTAAGAAAATCCAAGAATCCTTTTAATTATTTTTATGGCTTGAGAAATAAATAAATAAAAAATTAACGTGGAAAATAAACTTTGAACTATTTGAGAACCCGTTGAATATGTAATTGAAAAATACGACAATGCTCGATGGAGATGACACATATGTCACGTTTTGTATGATCTTTTTTTATTTATAACCGAAATGTATGTCTGATTCTACCCACGGATAATCAGAGATTACTTGGTGATGTTTCGTTCGATATTGTGTGTGGCGTCATAATTAGACTCGAAACCCGCACCGATCTCCTCGATATAAATGGGATGTAAGTAGAATCGATATTTTCAATTACTATTTAAAAATTTAATTCGAAATAGATTATATCACTTTGAGGTTTGATTTAAAAAAATAATTTGAAATGAAAAGCATCCTCAATCTATTTTCGAATTCATCATTTGTTACTATTTATATAAATTTAAAAAGTGGTATTGCTGGATTTGAATTTCACGTAATTCTTTGATCGTTAAAATTAAACTAATAAATGACAAAAGTTTTGATGTTTTAAAAATTATTTATTTATTCTTTATGAACAAAATAATATAAATTTTTTTTTTAAAATATCTTATTTTATTTTTCAAAATTATTGGAGTACTTGTTTAACAAGTTGTAGGAATGAATTCCCTCCCACATCCGGTCCAATCTAATTAAGCTGCCAACTTGATCGGGTTATTTTACCCGTGATTTTCGTACGACCAATTCGGCCCGCTAGGCATCCAAGTCGGTTTGTTGAGTCGAAAGGAGAACGATTCCGCTGGTGATTTTCGGGAGTTTTAAAATTTGAAGGCACGAAGAAATGTATTATCGGCATGCGGTGGCTAAATTATGTGGTAGGATCCGGTCTTCTCATTCATTACCGGCAAAACCCTTTAATTATCTGCAAAATACAGGTAACTTCTTACCAAGAAAATAGATTTATGGCTGTATTAGCAAAACTCGAATTCAGCTAGCAAAATTATTCTGGATTTTTGTAAATAAATTAGTTGGGAGTTAAGTGGCATGTAGTACATATGAATATGACTGGAGCCATTTATTATTCATTCGGTAAAAATACATATCACTGTTATCTATTCGTTCTTCTTTGACTGCCTATGTATGACACACACATTATATTGGATTGAATGGTTGCTTTGTTATCCAATACGGCAATGTATGACACCAATATCCACCCTGCACGGCTTTAATCTAATCCTGACATATACACCATAGTTTCCATCATACTATCCGCTAACTTGGCATTACTTTTAGCATTCCTCTATTTGGTAAAGAAGTTTCTGGACAATACCAGCATCATTCTCTGTCAGACTGTGAGTTATTTGCTGTTTGATGCTATTTCTTTTTTAACTTTAAATGAGTATTTGAAGTCTGGAGCACCAAAGCAATTTTGATAAGCTACTTTCCTTTTTCAGAAAATAAAATTGATGTTGAACTAAACTAATAACAAATGCTCCTAGCTTTTTCGTTTATGACTAGACTGCCATGTTTAATTTAGTCATCAGGAATTATATATTGTTCATTGTGCCTTTCATCTCATGTTGGTATTCATCAGCAACTTTTGTTGTCATTTTCAGGAGAGCTGAAAACTTCTTTGGAACATGGTTTTGGCTATTGTCATTGGAGGCACCACACGGAAGCACTTCGATGGGTTTTTTTGCCTGGGTCAGCTGGTATGCATGATGTCTTGGGTTACCATCTCAAAAATATATATGTTTTGATTACATCTCAATGTAGTAACAATTGATAAGATCTGGGAAGTATCCACGTCAGGCTATAGGGCCCCACACATACAACTCATTCACGATGGTCCTCTCTGGCTATCATTTACTCATTTGTCTGTATTCAGTGTATGCTGCGGTAAATACATCTTATAATGTCAACATAAACCATTTTATCAGTACTGATTGAGGATAGCCTCTTCCTATGTTTTCGCTTCCCCGATGTCGATTCTCAACGTGAACAATAGTGTTAGTGGTTCAATGACCTATCAAACCTAGAAAACGACGGAGCCAGAAAATTTCATTAGGGGGGTGAAATTTCATTATTGTTATTTCTCAAAACACTATTAAAATAAATATTAATAGTAAAAGAATTTTTATTGAACAATTTTGTGTTTGGAAACCTGTATTTAAGAATTAGTAGGACTATGAATGGTATTGACTAAATTTAAGGGGGGCAAGAGTGCTAAAATTATTTTAGAAAAATTAATGTTTCTTAATGAAATAGGAGTAAGAGGAAGAGGATGGGAGGAATTGAGGGGAGGCGGTCATACTCATCCCCTTTTTGGCTCCGTCTCTGCTAGAAATAGAAAATCAAGGTATGAAAGATCACTGCCAAACAGGCAAGGTAATAAAGCATACAAATATTATAATGGCTCATAACTCGAGCTCTTCACAAGGATTCAAGGTGTGTCAGGAGATTATGTGGCTTATCTGGTTGGTGTCCATTGAGCTTGATTGAATGGAACTGTTTCTCTCTAAGGCAATAATAAGTAATGAGCATATATGTATTCGTATGATTACAACACTTGAGTCGGTTAGGTGTTTCATCACAGCTTAAGTCTTTCGTATTTATATTGCTCTTTTACACTTATATTTCTTTCTTCTAAAGAATTGATTATATTCAGGTACAGATGTTATATTTTTAATCAGTAAAATGCTTTCATGTGGATGTTGTTAATCGTTCCTTGTATGTTACCACAGTTTAGTCCCTGGCCTACGGCTAACATTTTGGCTTGTAGTGCCATGAAACTCAAATATCTCCACATTGGTATGATATTGTCCACTTTGAGCATCAACTGAAACGTCTACTACTAAAATACTGCTATTTTTTTTTGTAAGCTATTTTTGAAAATTACTAAAACACACACTTTTAAAAAGAATCATTCAACTACTGAATAAAATACTGCAGTTAAATAAAAATCTAAATATCAACAAATCCCTAGACTACTGTTTTAAAAGAACTTCAATGCAATATTCGAAATCTTGTCAAATCCTCCACATGAAAACGATGCGAAACGTAAAACATAATGTATCAACCATGAGTCACAAACATAAAGTGCGGAAATTTGCAAGGTTTTCGGGTCAACGTGCACGCACCCAGCTCCGCCTACTCAGTCTTCAGCGCCTCCAGTCTCCACATCATCATGCTCACCTGCATCATTCACACCTAGTGAGTCTAAAGACTCAACACACCTGAATCGTTATAACAAGTACATATACATAACATGCAACAGTGAAAAGTACTGTAATTAACATACATTTCATAATCTTAAAAGCATGAACTTAAACATAGCATGTCAAAGCATAACGTGTCCATCACATAACTCATCATATCAACATATACGTGTCTATTTTCTTTATTTGAATTCAGATCATTAGTTGTGACTTTCGTATCAGCTTTAGTCGATGGATCCATCTACGTATAACCGCGGTACCCGATGGCGGTGACATAAGCGACAGTATTACACATCCACTGAGTCTTTGCCTTACATGTTCATGTTCGTGTTCGTATTAGTCACAACTAACTTCCATCCTTCAAAACATATTATCATGTTCACCACTTATAAAAATCATGCATATACGTAAATTTCCTTAAAATCAAGCATGCAACGTATTTTTCGTATTTCCATAAAAAGTAATGTTCGTGATACATGTACATTTAAAACACGCCAATTTGTGATCAGGGCGCTGCCAGGACTGCTACCTCGACCCGGGTTCAAAATGATCATTTTGCTCCTGGAAACCCTAATTGACTATTTTACCCCTGGATCTCAAAATTTCGACCCAAAGCCAACCAAACTACTTAAAACACCTCAAAACATATTTATAATCATTTCCTAGACGTAACTTCAAGTCCATTCCATAACTTTTACAATTCGTTTTAAAACTTGGATCGGGGTCTCGGTTTTAACCCGAATCAACCCGAAACTCAACCAAACTTTTTCCAACTTAAACCACAACTTAATCACACCCTACCAGCCCCTAACCAACCATATTCCGGCTATTTTGACCTCCTAATCTCGGCTGCAACCTGCTGGAAAAATTCTGTACGTATAACCCTAACCCTAGTTGCACCGCCGAGCCAAATCTTCGACTCTACGCCTAACCAACATGGACCAGCCCCGAACCAACACTTATTAGGACCAAGACCAGGCCGTGGAACCCCTCCTGGACCAGCCCTACTCACGCCTACTGCCCGTGCACCCAACCATAGGTGAATCACCCGAAAACAGTCCCAAACCCTACCCTACTCGACTCTTGCGCCTCGATCTACTCCTAGGCCGTGACCAGCCGTGGTTGAGCCATCCTGTACCAAGACTCAGACCCCTTAGGGTCTGCACCGTGGCTTGGTTCGACTCCCCTACAGCCGGTCCCCTTCCCAAAGCCCGATCTAGTCCATACCGAGCCAACATCCAAGAAATCCGATCTGTCCTCTACCATGACACGTTCCAAACCCAAATCCAGCACCTAGACGCCTTCGGTCTCAACATGTACAGCCCTTAAAAAAACGTAAATCAGCCGCCCCTTACACAGGCACAACAAGGACGTGAGTTTCATGCAAAGAAAATGCATACTTCATGTCAAAAATCGTATAAAAATTACAGAACATGATTCATCTAAGATTTCTCATGTAAAAACATACAAACCAACATATATTGATGTGAATGATGAGAAAAACGGGATATAGGCGTGCTTTTGCGTATATACACTCGAAACCTTTGAGATATAAGCGTAGAAATTTCATCGGAGAGACGAGGAAGGAGTTCTTTGCAAAGCTTGAGAGGATTTCGAAGGTTGCTGCTGTATTTTTTTTTCGAAAATGGCTGCTGAATGGGAGAAGGGGGCGGCCGAGTTGTTTAGGAATAAGTTTAGGGTTTGAGTGTAGGGCTTAATTATAATATTTAGTGCTAATGAGCTCTTAATTAAAAATAATGAGGTTAAGTAGAGTTTTGGGCCATTATGCATAAAATAACCCCATTAAACCCAAAAACACTCCCGAAAAATATTTCGTTTAGGTACGTTTTTGAAAATATTGCTTGTATCCTCAGAAAGTCTCCCGACTCGCTAAATTTTGCATACCGGTTTAAAATATGACCCGGCGAGCAAAAATACCCAACCAAGGCTCATTTTCGAAAATCACCTTTAATTACACCATATATTAAATAATTAAAAATAATTATCTAAAAAAAATATTTTTCCTCATTATCTCCGGTCTCCGTTCCTCGTTCGAGCGCGTAATACTACTAAAAGCCTTAATGCATGAAACCTTAATAAACAATGAAATAAAACACATATTCATGCGATAACCATGCATTTAATGCATTAAAATAATTAAACACATATTTTAGTAAAATAATAGATTGCATGCAGTCATGTTACGTAGCTCGAATTTTCTAGACCTTACATCAACCCTCATGGTTTTTTTTTGGACTTTACCCAAAGACATCATAACAATGGAGATATCATTTTATTTTATTAACCTATGATCTTCTTCTCGATCTTTCAATGTAGGACTTTGGTTGCATTCCCAACAATTACTTTTTTTTTGTGAAACCGAGTCTCAAAAATGACAACTGTTCAATATTTTCTCTTTAGTATTAATGTTGGGGATGAATTCCATGCCTTCAAGGGCGGATGATATTTCTATTGAATCAACTTCCAAAAAGGGTACAAGTTTGGCTGATGTTTCTGGCTTGAGTAAAGTTGAAGATGGCTCTGTGATATCGAACGAGCATACATCCAAATGGAGAGTTTTTACTGATAGTGGTAGAGATTTTTTTATGCAGGTGAACGTTCTTGATCACATTTCTTTGGGCTTTCCAAAATAAGCTATTATTATCTTTGAGTTTCTCTTCATAATTTAGCAAGTCATCTGATTGTCATTTAATATCATCTAGGGAAAGTTTGAACAAGCTGAGAAATTTTTTGTATCAGCATTACAAGAAGCTATTGAAGGTTTTGGAGAAAGTGATCCACATGTTGCCTCTGCTTGTAACAATCTGGTGGGTCCTCTTTAAAACACAGTAAAGATAATTATTATTGTGCCTAATATGGTTGTATCACGATGAACTTGTGCTCTAGAGTTTTTTTAATTGAAATTTGTTATGTCTCATTTCTTCTATGAGCCTCTGCCGGTTTCTTAACACAAAATAAACTATACACGATGATGGATGAATCCCCATCTGGAGTAACACAAATGGTAAATGAGAAATTGGTTTCTAATCAGGGCATGAGCTAGATTCATTTTCTACTTTCATTCTGGTTTTTATTTTGGGTCAGAGCATCAGGCATATCTCCTTGGAACACCATAAACCTCTTATTAAGGAACGCCCATTGTGGAAACTTCTTCCTGTTTGAGATACTTGTCGTACCTAAAATTCCTGCCAACAAGATATTCTTTTGAAGTCGATGAAACAGTAATGTTATATGCAGGCAGAGCTCTATAGGATCAAAAAGGACTTCGACAAAGCAGAACCATTGTACATGAAGGCCATACATATACTGGAAGAATCTTTTGGACCCGATGACGTAAGGTAGGCATGTATAATTTGAACCTTTTCAATTAACTTTTATGTACTTGTATCACAACTTTTTGAATGTTTTCTTTTGCTTCGTGTAAAATTTCTTCGAGTTGAGTCTCAGTGTAACAAATAAAATGACTTTATAAAAGCCACATTTTCTTCATGTTTGCTGTATTTGTACAAAAGCTGCATGTTTTAATGTATTTCAATGTATAAAAAACTGTACATCAACATGTGCTGCTTATGTTATAATCTTTTTCGTATGCAAGAAGGCTTGAAATTTTTGTTAAAGTGCCGTCAGAAGATGGGGGTTGGCTAGCCCTACCATCTTAATCATAAGCATGTGGCTAATGGCCTCAACGACATCGACGACTGTTTTAGACAATGAATGATCAGTTGTAGATATGGCACATCTTAGAAAATTTTGACATTGTTACTTTTTCTCACATCTTTTCTGGAATCTATAATGGAGCTTGATTGCTTAAAATCACCTTAATACATCTTATATAGCCTTTACCTATTGTATATTGTAGAGTTGGGGCTGCTTTTCATAATCTAGGCCAATTCTTCCTTGTGCAGAGAGAATTGGAAAAGGCTCGTGGTTGCTATGAGGTAAAAGTTCACACTATAGATGTCAATTTGTTGTAATAATTCTTTTTTTTTAACATTTTTTTAATTTTTTTTTGGCATTTTGAAAGTTGTAATTTGTGTTGGATGATGTGTAAAAGTACCATACTATTTTTTCATCAATTTCCGTGAAGCATTAACTGCTGATAATGTTTGATAGAGGTGTAATATTGCTCGTCTATACTGAGTTTTTGCATGTGATATGGCTGTATCATTCTTCACTCTCGCCATAATTTTCTTTGTTTCTAACGTTTTCTAATTTTTTTTTTTTACAATTTTGGCAGCATGCTTTGAAGGTACATATCAAGCAGTGCATCCAACCTTTTTCTTTCTCAGCTAAATATTATGTACTTTCGTTACCATTTTATTATTGATCAGAAAAAGCGACGTGTTCTGGGAGAAACAAACACAGACTATGCTGATACCATGTATCATCTTGGGACTGTAAGCTCACCTCTTTGTCTATTTTTACAGACATGGAATTTGAAAAACTAATCAATTATTCTTTGTTTTTTTTTTGTGGTTTTAACCCTTGAAATTCCTTTTGCTTTTTATCTGATGGAACACATTTGAAATATATGTTCATGACAATTGCACTTTATGGGCAAGGAGCTGCATGTTGGTATATTTGTCACTCTAGTCTTTATGTGTGTCCCTAAAAAAACATTAGAAGTGAGAATCAAGTCTGTCAAGTTTAACTCATTTTTTCGAAGGGGTTGAAGATATATGAAAGTTGTTGCAACCACTAATTCAACCAACTATTTATGGGAGAATATAGATAGGATTGGAACTCAATAACAATAGAAAAAATTCATTGAACAGGTAAGTTTTTTTACAAGATAATAATCACTATTTCCAATAGATATGGTCCTTAAGAGGAATAGTGCTCTTAGCAGAATACAATCCTCTCCCACCCTAGCAACATTCAATCAGAAAATATTCTCTACCAAAAAAACTAACTCCCCTGTTTTTTATCCCCTTCCCCCCACACATGCAAACTCTCCCTCTTCCCTTTCTAGATTCCCAGTAAAAACTTGAAATATAACTAATTCCCCTGTTTATTTATCCCCTCCTCACTACTCGTGCCTATAGCCTTCTCGTGCTTCGTGGTAGTGTTATGACTTGATGTGACCGGTTGTCATGGTAAGCCTATGGCCAAGGTGGTTGTGTTTCAATGGTTTTTTGTGCACGGAAAATTATGTCATATATCTTGTAAGGATTGAATTGAAATCCATTTCACCTTCAAGTAAATATGCCTCGATGTTTGTTGCCTTTACTTATTCTGCTGTCATTACTAAACTGGTTGCTACAAAATGATCCTATGGAATCGTCAGTGAAGGCATGAAGATGTATTATCAATTATGAGCCTTTTTCTAAAAAAATTATCAATGAACAGGTTTTGTATCTCGAAGGGAAAGTAAAGGATTCTGAAGACTTAATTTTGAATTCGATTAGAATCCTGGAGGTCTGCCAATATTCTTTCATGATGAGTGCCGATTTTCTATATGAAATAAAAAGTTTTTCTCCCGACTGTTTCCTGTTAACCTTGTAGGAAAGTGGGCAAGGGGAGACAATCATATGTATTAGGAGATTGCAATATCTTGCTCAGGTTGTAATTCCTTATCTAACTTTGAGACTGCCACAGTATGTGATAAAATAAGTCCCAACACACTCTCATACACTCCAATGTTATGCACACACACCCCACAAAAACCTGAATAAAATATTTTATGCCCTTAATAGTGAAAAAATTCCCCAAAAAGAATGTCACAGCAAAAACATTTTGACGACCTTCAAATCTCCCCTTATGGGCAGCCTCTTACCTATGTTTCTACTGTTATCCACACACATATTACGGATTCAAAAACATTGTACATATCTCATCTCATGAAGCTTGGTGTTGTTAGATAATGCATTTGCCAAATGAAAGTTTTTTGTTGTGTCTCCCTTATCTCAGATGGTTTGTGGTTGACCATTTCCATTGATTGGTACCCTCTGCTGTCCCACCTCCAAGGAGGAAAAGAAGAAGAAAAAATAAGTGCAATGAAATCGTAATATCCCCTCTTGTTCACAACTTCTAGTTTCCATGAATGGTTCAATTCATACCATGCTTTCAAAAACTTTGGTCAAAATGGATTTTTACTCGAACAGATCACTTGAGAGAAACTGTAGTTGGCTGGATATTTACTTTAAGAATTATGAACATGATCAGTACACCTAATCACATGAATATTGTCCTTTAGCCATCATATACGCTATCTGGGTGATATTTTTCTTGGAGCATGTTTTGGCTTGTATGTCTTCTGTTTTGAATTATTCTTATAAACTAATCATAGTGTCGTGATTTTTTCTGTGCCATTACTATAGATGTACGTCAAGTCCAATCAATTTGCTGAAGCTGAGATCTTATTGAGAAAGATTTTGCATATGTTGGAATTATCAAAGGTTTATCATCTTTGTTTTCTGTTTCTTGTCTGTTTTATGAGTCGTTTACTTTTATCAAGTGTCATTCATATTATTGTTAATGCATCTCTCTCAGGAAAGCTATTATATTCATCAGATATCGTTCCTCAGATATACCATGCATTGAAATAGTAACTGAGGCATGTATTGTTTCCTTTAATGTTGCCAGCTCCACCACTCTGATCTTATCAAGGCAAATGAACATGTTTTCATTAGTTGGTTATGAATTACCCTCCCATTGAACACTCTGCTATAGGCCCTAAAACATTGTAACTAATGTGAATTTGAGATCCTACTTAATTTGTTAATTACCCTTCAATCTTTCTGGATTTTCCATGGTTTCATTTGTAAGCGTAAATGAGATACTTATTTCATGTCAAAGGGGTGGAAATCGTTGGGCACTGTTGTCGCAGCTGAACGCCTTGCTTTAACCCTCCAATCATTGGGGCAGCTTAGTGAAGCTGAAGAGCTACTGGAGAGGTACTTTCATACTTAACTACCCCATGAATTCAAAACCACAGATGTTTCTGCTCGAGAATGACATGATGTTCTTCTGTAGCAGATGTCTTGAAGCTCAGACGCACTTACTTCCTGCAGAACATATTCAGGTTTAATATTTTTGCTGTTTTCAGACTCCTTATTGATTCTATGCCTCATCTTATTTTCCATCTCATGTGGATCTATTGTTTAAAATGCGTCAACTGAAACTACAATAACTTGCTCCCTTCTCTTGGTTTCTCTTTCACAAAATCTTTTCCTATCATTTGGGTCCCACTATAATCAGCTAATGTGATTAAATGATAGCAGCCAAGTTTCAAGCACTACTCAGATACTTACAATTTAAACTTTGATGCTCTCTTTTTCTGTGTGACGTTTTTCCCCTTATCGCGTCCCTTCGTTAAGGTGACACACTTAGTACCATATGTCTTGGTGAACAGAATGCGGCCAACATGCTGTACATTGCTAGAGTGAAAATGCTCATCTCCGACGATCTAATGAAGAGAAATAGTTCTCAAGCAATTACTGAGCTTGATAAGGCCAAAAAACTACTAAGGGGATCGATAAGGTTACTGCGGCTGAATATTTACTGACAATGTCGTATTGCCTGTGATAGTTTCAATTGAGCTTCCTGATTTTTTAAAAATTCTAAAATAACACCTGTCTATTTCTGATTTGATTAGAGATTGGAAATATTTATGGGCATGAAGTTAGTAGGCTAGTACTTTCTAAGTTGTGATACTTTTCCCCATGCGGATTACTCATCCGCTAGTATTATAAAACTTTATTTATTAATAATATCTAGTTTCTTATAAAAAAAAATGTTAATTTTCATTTCAAATGGTACACATTTCGGGAAAAAAGTTAAAAGTATTTTTCGTGTTTTCTTATATCAGCATTGATCAGGCCCTAGCAATTAAAATGTCGAGAGTTACTATATCAGTAATTTTAGGAGGTATTACCTACTCGGATAGTCGAAGATATTCTTAACCATTATCTGTTGGCTTTGTTTTTCCAATTGGAACATGCTCTTTCTGGTTTTTTATATTTAAATGAACAAAATTTGGCTTTGTTGAAGTAAATTGTGTTTTACATTTTTTAATGGCTATCTTCAACAGAATAGCTCGACAGATTCTTCTCCAATTTGTGAAAGAGAAAGGGAACAAAGAGCCCATTGTGGTGTACCCAAAAACCGGAAAAGATGGGCATCCCATGATGTTGATATTGGTTTGTTTTCTATGTTAATTTGCAATCTAGTGCACAACGGACCAACTATATAACATTCACCTATTATGTATTTCACTTGATTATGTAATTTGCATTTTCAAACTCGCTCATATTTTATCTGTGGATACCACTTTATGTGTTGCAAGATAGCTCATTTTGTGTAAATTTTCTGGTAGCTACAATCACTCAATGCTCTCGGTTCATTGGAGATAAGAAAACTGCAATTTCAGGATTCAAGGGTCAGTATGCATTAACCTGATAGAGATAATTGTATGGAATTTGTTCTGTCAAATTATGATTGATCTTGAAATGTTTTTAGGTGGATTTTCTTCTACTATCCTTGATTCTGTCTACAATATATGATAGAACTGGGATCATACCATTTGAAATTGCATGATTCAGAAATGTATCACAATAATTTTCAAAATCTGAGTAATTTATTCCCCGTGGACTGAAATATTTTTGCAACCCTTTTGTTTGCATCCATAAGTTGTTTTACATGATGAAATTATCGTGTTCCAAACATATTGTTGCTTGCTGATTATACATATCCATAATTTTGTATGCCTTTTAGCTGATGTGTTGTTGCATTTGGAAAATTCAGAGCAGCATTATTTTCCTCTGTTTCTTCTCCCTAATGAGTTCTATGATAAACATGACTTTTAGAGAAATTTGTGAGAAAATGCAGAGTGAAGTATATCTGTTTCAATCTTTACCTTTAGAGTGGCTTGCCAAGATTTTTTTCCTTTTTTTAACTTCATGACTTTTAGTGACAGTCTATGAAGCATCGATTTTATTTCTATCCCAGTAGCTTGTGTCGCATTCATCTTGTCTAATTTCACCATCTGTCATTGTGAGTCTACCTTTCTATACTAGAAGATAATCATTGTTTCCTTGATAAAACAGGAGTGCATTCCCTCTGAGGCTGATGCTTCACTTCTTCAATGCATGTCTATTTTGAAGGAGGTACATGCTAATTTAGTTCGAATTTTTTCTGTATTCTACATGGTTTGGTAGTATGTAATGTGACGTTCAATTGTTTTATTATTTTTGTTCTACACTGAACTTCTCGTATAGGCAATAGGCATATATTATTTGATGAGTTAGTGGATGTAAATGTGTATTATGTTATTTATGCGTAGTTATTTTTGTTCAAATGCTTCCTTTCTTAATTTCGTGCAGTTTGGCAATGAGAAGTCATTGTTGGACTCTTCTGAAGTAAAAGCCGAGTATCTCTCCTGTTTACAGTGTCTAAACGATTTAATCAGCAAAAGCAAGGCAAGTGAGATTGCAATGGGGAAAGAAATAGAAAATGAGATTCAGCGTGTTCAAGATGAAATCTGTAGAAGTTGATCGAGTACGAGAACCTTTTATGTCTAGTATGAATTACTTAGCTGTTTAGGAGTTATTTCTGAACTCAATATTTGTGTCAACGAAGTATTCTACCCAATGTTTGAGACATATTCTGATTTTTTTAATCTTTTAGCTCCAAAAAATGTCAGCATAAATCTTAGCTATGCCTAGCAATAAAACCAGTTCACAGTAAAGCAAGTATGAATTCGGATGATAGAAAATCTGCATCCATGAGCAGATTTTTAATGTAAGCCAAAAAATATTACCTTCATATGTTTGACAGCAATTTATTTACTGGCTTTTTACCGACAGAAGTTCGTTTTTTTGCCATGTGTTGCTATAGGTATATGTGCTCCCATGTATTGAAGTTATTTTCAGAAAAATTATGCTCTTGAACTTTTGTACGAAGAATTTAGTTGAAAAATCTTGACGACAAATCGAGAATCATACCTTACAGGCTTAGGATTTTATTAAAATTCCCTTTCAGCTTGTTCTTCAAACAGGAAATGGAACTTTCGCTTGTAGGTCTCCAAAATGCCGGGAGAACCACCACTTGTCAATGCCATTGCTGTAAGTGAAATGTCAAATATTAAATTCTCGTTTTCAGTTGATAACATCACTCAACCAAAACTATTCTTCTTGTGTCGGAAACTGACTAGTTGCGGAGAGTTTTGAATTTTGAAGAAGAGATTGAATTTTGTGTACACTCTGCGGGAGTACTACTGGAGATTCCAATACACGTTTATGTCTCCAGGTTCTTGCATATTGTATGCGAGTGTTACAATTTTTCCTTCGAATTTAATTGCACATGGAATTATTTTTTAAAAGAAATCTTAATAAATCAAAATCGAGAAGTTAATGAAATATTTTTCTTATATGCACTATTGTTAAATCACAAAACTGTCCTAAAGCTCTTTTAAATCACGGCTGTTCTAAAGATATATTTCTTTATTATTTATAAATTTAAACAAGGTCGGTTCAATCATGATTCTGGGCAACCCTTCCAACATTCAAAAACAATTAAAAAAACATTACTTATTGAGTGATTATGTGGAAATTAAACCAGCTATAGAGCATAAATCCATTGAATATACATTCAAAACAAAGTGAACAACAAACAGAGAAAGAAGCAATAATAGTAGAGCGTAACCCTCTATTGAAAGTTGCTTCCAAGGGAGCTGAGTATATTCTATTTTATGATAAAACTTTTAAGATTTATGAGTTCCTTGTAAATTTTTGTGACCCCTGAAATGAATTAATGCGTAACTTATTTGACTAGAGTCTTAAATTAGGCTCAAGATAGAACAAATAATCATACTAAACATGTCGTGTACCGTTCTAGAATAATCAATTGTTATAAGTAAAACTTAGAACGATACATACAACAGTCGCCACACATCGGCAAAAGTCCAGTTGCTTTTCCTGGCGACAAATATAACTGAACTAGAGGTCCAAAAAATGATGCAAAAAAGCAGCGTTTCAGTCTTGCTTCAATGCCTTTCGGATTAGAGTTCTGACTAACGCTATCAAAAGGTAAGCCAAGAGAGTTATAACTATGCCCAACACCAAAATTAGACGGTCATAAGTAGCGTCTTGGACCGTATACACTCTGATACCAATTGTATCCAAATTACTTTCAGTCCAAACTGGATCCCCTCCATGCTCATGATATCTGAAGAGTTGTAGGGTAGCAATGTCCAGCCACCTGATTCGTATTTCAATCGGGTTGAATATGCAGGGACATACCTGGGATGACCACGAAGCTTTAGAACATGGAACTTCAAAAAACTTTAACATTCTAGCAACGGGTGATAAGAGTTCTCGAATATGCTTCCAAGCAAAGTTAGGCCTATGTACAATCATATGCTTTCGTATAAAAGCTTAAATTATCACAGATGCCTAACATCTAATATTTATTCTCTAGGATATTTCCCCCCTCTAGCGTTCAAGCTATCACATAGAACTCATAAAAACTTGAGCTGATATAAAAGCAGAGACATGAAGTAAAATATATATTGTTCTAACATGAAAATCCAAATTTCTTGGTCCGAAAAAGCAAATTATGTGACTATAGCCACCATCCTTATGCAGTAATGCACATCTTAAATTTGAAAAAATTTCGACTAATATAATCGGATCTTAATCTACAGAACATTGAACGGCAAATGATGAGACAGAGAAAATGTGTGCATATAATAATAATAAATCTATCAAGACGTCATAAATCAAATTTGCCATAGCAATGTGCCAACCTGTCACAAAAGTGCCATCAGCAACCAAATTGATGCAAAATACCTATCTAAAAGTAAATTCACAAAACTTAGAACAAAAAAATCATAGAAAGTGCTGCAAAAGTGGATCAAGAAAGAGAAGCAACTCCAAGATAACAAAAACCAAATTATGTCCTCGCATCACTTCCTGCTTCGCACAATTGAGTACAGGATTATCAATCTTGAAAATTAATTTGAGTTTGACACTACACATATCATGTAATCGATTAATATAAAAGGCCGGAAGGAAAATACCGTTTCAACCATTGCCATATCAAGGCCCTTAATGGCATCTGAGTGCTGATCAGATTCCAGAAGAAATCTTCTGCTACCAAGGTGGCCCCAGGCTTCACCAGTGAGAACCACAAACACAAGCTTAAGCAGGTAAACTTATTAAAATAAATCTTTCCACAAGATTTAAAAAATGAACACAAATATCTCATTTCAACTATAAAAATAAGAATAGAAACAAAAGCTTCACAGATAATGTCCAGAGATATTCTGATTGTCACGACTGGAAACAATTACAGATCCCTGCAGGTGTTGACAACAAGATCATATTCACAAAAATTGAAATATGCTGGATTTCCAAAGAGAGTATGATGCAGGAATATACATGCACAAAAGATGCAGCAAGAACTTGATATATACATGCAATTCCAGAAATGTATTTAGTCTCCATTAGATGTCTCTAAGCCCTAAGGTACATCATTAAAACCTGGATAGTATTGTATATAAGAAAGTCAGTGGAATAACTGAAAAAGGAAGATAATCCACATCGGGAAGATAAGGAGAAAAAACAGGCTCATAAGAAAAAAAACTCAATGGCGTAGATGACTACAAAAACATCAATTTCCTTGAATGCTATCTAAGTATTTATTTCTTTTAATTAATGAATAAGGTTAGCCCAAATGTGTTTCAAGAAACTGCAACTAGCAAAAGTGTACAGCTTTAAAATGCTAATCATTTTTCACCACACACCGATGCATTCCACTCAAAGTTGTTGCTTTTATATGGAGCAAATTCAGCTTGTGGAAACTTTGCATCTGGGGAATTTCCTGCAATGACCACTAACTGTTAGCTAATGAACTCTTCTTCTCTCAATATTCAACAAACAAAATTAACTATATAACTCACCCTTTAAACCATTTTGGACCTGAGTGCTTGCTTCAACTAAAACCCCAGCCACATTCCTTGAAAAAATTGGATCTTTTGATACTCTAAGATACACACAAATAATAAAATAGAATATTCCTCAATTGATTGGAGTTAACAGCATAAACCCCAGTAGTTACAGAACAAAATTAATTAAAAAAACAAGTTCAAAAGATAAATGTTTAAAGAAATCAATAATTTGAACATACCATATTGAATAAGCATAGAGGATAATAAATGTGATGAAAACTACAAGCTGACATTATATGGACCCACATATATTATGACGCCTAGTTTCTTTTTTGTCATTTTCAAAAATTAAATACATCCAAGCGCTCAGTCATTTACCATAGGAATAACTATAATTCAAATTTTGTTCTAAACTATTTCTTCAATGTTTGCTGCTATTAGTGTCAGCTCAAATAGTTCATACTCAATTTTGGTGAATATTAATCATGGTTCTGACTCTTCTGAGAGGGATGAACTGGTGCCAACTTCTTGAAATGCATTATTTTTGGGCCACCATGAGAAAACTGGTACAGTAGGAGTACGACACGAAGAAAGGGAAGAAGCAAATAAAGGCTTAAATACAATCAAAGACCCGACTGGACACATATTGCTGAATAACTGAAATGGAATTTGAATGCATTGATGGGACATAAAGCATCAGAAAAACCTAATAAAATTGTCAAAATAGTAAAACGTGCAAGGAAGAAAACTCGATGAGGAATGAAACTGTTAATTTTTGGCAGCTATATTAGAAACCAAAAACTGCATGCCTTGAAAGTAAGCTTTCAAATTCATCCGCAGAAACCAATATTGCAGTTGATCTGACCAACACATCTGCATTCTTGAATTGTGCAATTGGAGTAACAATTTTCCCTCGACCAGGATCTAAAATCCAAATTAATAATTAGCTGATTATACTCATCGTCCGACTAACTGAACCAATTTCCCCAGAAATGTTGAGCAGTCGTACACATGGATATCCGTCAATTTGTGTGTACATAAATTTGTGTGTACATAGACTTTTGAAGATCAGGAACTGACTCAAAAGAATTTGTCTTCCCTGAAGCTGTTCAAAGTCAATAAAGCTCAAACCCAGATCAAACTAATATTAAATCAAAACAAATTGCAAACGCGATAAAACCGAGAAGGGGATTTCAAATAACAGAGCATTTACATTATCAGAAAACAACTCAAATGAATTTGATTTCTCTGAAGCTGTCCACTTGAATGAGGTTGGCTATGCCAAAATTGTCCAAAATCAATATAGCTCAGATGTAGAAGCTGCTCTAAGCATTTTACTTGAACTAAATTATAATGGTTTTACAAATGGAGTGATATT
The DNA here is from genome assembly GCF_012295235.1 of Primulina huaijiensis. NCBI lineage: Eukaryota > Viridiplantae > Streptophyta > Magnoliopsida > Lamiales > Gesneriaceae > Primulina > Primulina huaijiensis. Next base: position 110,837 of record NC_133322.1, read on the forward strand.
GAAATTTTCTTATTTGAAAACAGATTAATCTTCCACACACAGCTGCTGATAAAAATAATAATAATAACAGCTCCTTAGTTTTATTCTATAATTTCCCAATCGAAGCTCAACCATTCAATCTGCACACAATTCCCGTCAAAACGTACAATGAGCCAACGGATGACCAAAACCCTTAATAAAAATCAAATTTTGATAACGGCCCTCTCATTTAGGAATTAAAGTCGAGTTAAAACAAAAAAAAAAAAAAAAGAAAAAAAATTAACCTGATAAAGAGTGGTGGAAATGAGCGACGAAGAAGATCGAGGAACGGGAGGAACAACGGGAGCTTCGAGTCCATGGCGTAGTGTTCAGTCAACGGTAAGAAAATTGCCTGGGAGATTTAAACTTGAAATCCCTAGGCCATGGAATCCAAACTGAAGATTCACAAGTATCGAATTGATCATTTGTGCTACTTCTCAGACTACAAAACTATTCGGTTGAGTTTAATCGCAATCGGCCCTTCACTGAAGCTCTAACCTGTTGGTTGTGTGACCCGGGATGATAAAAGTTTATAGTAAAGATATTTAGTAAGGTCCAATTTCAAACCCCCGTGGTTGGTTCTTCTCTCCGTTCTTTCCAAACCTTCAAGTTCCGTCTCAATTTTTTTAGAAAAGTTACTATCATCATTGTTTTTATAATAATAGATTTTTTTTTTAAATCTTGAGAACCAGTAGTTATTATATTTGATGGATAAATTCAAAACATGCAAACCAAACTGTCGATTATCCTCTTTGTCGGGCACCACGATCACTTACGAATTCATAACACATATTATCGATAATCGTTTCAATACAAAATCATCCCACAGCTCGACTAATTTATTTTGCGATAGCACATATTTTTCAATTATTGGCATGCACCGAGCTATTGACTTACAAGAAAACAAACAAATTAATTATCAACCACGCCAGACCTGCCGACTTTGCCTAAAATGCTTTTGAGCTGCCACATTACAAGCTGCTGGAGCATTATAATCGTCCTCCAACATAATTTCATCATTTCCTCCGTAAATTATAACCAAAATAGCTTCCATAACACAACCTAACAGGGGGATAGAAGAAATCCGAAGTTTTTTTTCCTTTCTATCCATGCCTTACGTACGTACGTAGATAGATGTCACACCACGGCCAGTGGAAAAAGTTATAGAAATAATTCTTTTCGCTTGATGAAAGATATGAGAGTAATTTTGACAAGGGAAGTTGAATGTGGATTAATATTCATGAGTAGATTTGTCAAGCTTTAGACCAGAAAATGTTCAATAAATAGAGACTTTTAATTTAGCTTTTCAACTTTTCTTGGTTGACAAGCTTTGAAATGCTCATACTCCATTTGAGAGTTAGACAAGTCTCCAAAATGACCCCACTATTCAATAATGGAAGTAGAGAATTGTTGTCANTAATCATCGATCTCATCGCTTGAACCAAACGATATGATATATTAAAGAACTCCCTATCATTCTTTTCACTACATAATATAAATATTTTGTAGTTGTTATTCTATAAGAAATGAGATTTCAGACACCCTTTGGTGACCGTTTTAATTACCTATTTTTGTATGCGCACTCGAATATTCATTCATGAAGCTAAGCTCTTTCAATTGAGAGGGTTGATTAAATTGCCACTTCTTACCTGGAAGAGGGTTCTGAAAAAATTTATGGAGTGGTTTATACCCAGCAAGATCGAAGTGCTCTCTGCACAAAAATGGAGAAGCTTTTCAAGGCTTAACATGATCAAAAAAACA
>NC_133322.1:112650-126636 GCF_012295235.1 Primulina huaijiensis
ATATATCAAACCCCATGGACCTGAATTGAAGAGAGATTAAAAAAAAAACAGTTATTTTTTGTTTGAGAAGAAACAGGTACTGGATCGAACTAAAAATGTGCTTATATTAATTTTAATACATTCATTCATATTCAAAATATGCCAAAATTAAGAATTATCCGGCACACACAAACACACAACTCATTGTGTTCAAATATATATGACATTAAGCTTTGTGAACTTAATTAAAGATCTTCGTGAAAATATTTTACGAGTATATATCTTGAATTTTTTTAACCATGACCTACGAATTTAGATTTTTTTTTAAAATATGTATCCTATAAAAACATCCTAATAAAACAAATTATCACATCATTAAATAATGTTTGGTAAACAATCCCAAATTAGGAATCATATAAGACACAACAATACGGGTGAATAAAAACATGATGAATTATGTAGTGGTAATAAAATGCGAAAATATTTTTTGTATCCACTGACTTTTCCTACTTTGTGTTTTGGTTTACTAAATTTTCAAATTTTGGCTTTTGTTTATTAGCTTTTATGTTTTGTGCTTTCAATCTCATTTTGTCATAATACTGATGTGAAATCAGAAAATGTTGATGTTGCATCGAAAAATGCTAACATGACATCATAAAATTCTAACGTGGTATCAGAAATTGCTCAATTGTCTAACGACACGTTAACGCAAATCAACAATATTTAGGCTATAATAAAACAAAACTTAAAATTAGACAAGTTGATAGACCAAAAACAATGCATATATATGGCAACACATGCATAAAAAATATGCAAGATTTCATTTTCTCCATGATTTATTGAGGGCTAGTCACTGAAACTGATATACCCGACCATGAAATTTTTGACAATATTGCCACAGCAAAACAATTTTGCTATGAATAAGAGATATATATTCATCACTACTATTCTGTCACCATTAGTTATTACATTTTTATAATTTCCATACCAAAAGAATGACCATTTCTAATCTGCCAAGAATGATAGAGTTGTTTCTCATGAAAATTCACGCGCAAAGAGAAGTTTATATCGAAGATCTTTTTCCCCGAAATCGAAAAGTTCACTAGTAAACTTAAGCTATAATGAACTAAAAAAATATATTGAATAAATTAGCAGAAACAAGATAACATTTAGTTTGTGTTTGCGTGATGCAATTGAGTAAACATATATATGTGAAACCAAAGTGATTGCCTAAAAATATTCAAGCATCAAGGTAGAAAGAGACCTCATGATATATTAGTTACATTTTACTCTCTTGATACCCAAATTCATTTGTTCCAAAAGATATGGAAATGAACAAAAGGCAATCATTTTTAAGTACCTGAATCTCATGAAAGGCACTAAAGCTTAAGAGTGATCATAATACTGATTCAAGAAACTAATATGTACGTACGTACACACACACAAAATAAGAAAAGAATAAAAGAATTTCACATTTTTGTCATAAACCTGAAAAGAAAAATATTAGTTAGTACTGTTGGAAACAGTAGCAAAATCATGAGAATGAGTGTCTCTAATATATACGTATTGATAATATAATAAATAATCACATCTATTAATTAAAAATCATAATCATCTTATAAATTTTCCTGAGAAGATAAGTTAACTGCATAAATAGCCGTGTCGCCTAAATCTGCCAATGAATTGGACAATTAATAGTATAACTTGTGTTCCAGTAGGGTTCAACCAAGAAACAGTATCAAATCCCAAAAAGACAAAAAGTCAGATTACTTTTCCTTTTCAAATATTGTCATTTCAACTTTTTTTAAAAAAAAAAACAACAACAAAAAAGAAAGAAAGAAACTATCAATCTTGTGTACGTATTTCACTAACTGGTAGTTGAACTCTCGGATAAAAGCTCATCCAACAAGTCAGATCCCAAGTCTTCAAGAATAACCATTTCTTCTTGACTGACTCGTTTCTTTTTACCACTCCTTTGTGTTTTCGTGGTCGCGCTTAGTACTTTGTGTGATTCCTTCAAGGTTTTAGCTGGTGACGAGCCCTCTTTGCAACTGTAATTCATCTTCTCAAGTGATTCCATTACTTGTTCTAAAGGGAAGTTGAGAGTGACCATGGATCCACGCATGGCATACGCGGCTTGATCGTAAGCCAATGCGGCTTCCTCTGCTGTACTGAATGTTCCGAGCCAAACCCTAGCTCCATTCCTGGTGGAATCCCGAATTTCTGCTGCGTACTTCCCCCATGGCCGTTTTCGAACACCGAGATATCGTTTTTCAGTTTTAATTTTTGATTTCTCAGCTGTGTCTGATGGGGAAGTTTCAGGTGGGTTGAAAATACTGAACGACTCAATCTCTTTATAGATATCTTCTTTTCTGAATGGTGAAGAATCCATTTTTTGGCCCAAAAAGATAGAGAGAGACATAGGTGTGGAATGGTGGGGGAAGAGACAACAGTGATCAAAGGGTTTCGAATTTATAGTATAAAGAATTCAAGATTCTATTTGACAACAATTATTTGTTCTTTGCAAAATTGGCTTTTTTTTTTTTTTTTTTTAAGGTAGAAATCTTCCACTATATCTTATGGTGGGACAATAATGCACATCGATCCTTATTTGGAATGAACATATTATTCTCTATCCAAAAAAATTTTGTGCTGTCAACATTCGTAAATAATTATCCTATTTCCATTTTTTTTAAATTTAAGAGTGAACTTGTAAATATTTTATGTTGAACTTCTAGATGGTTAATATAAAATTAAAATTAAATATCAAGGCTTTTTACATTTACATTTGTATGATTTTGTGGAAAAAAATAGACACTTAAATTGAAAGAATGGGTACTGATAATTTTCGGTAAACAATTTCTCTCAACAAATAGTTGCCACATCAAATTAAACTCAAACATTTGCAGTAGAAATTTCATTTTTTTTCCTTCGAATCTATTTATCTGTCTGTCGCTCAAAGCAATGAAATGTAATTATTAATTAAAAGAAAAACTGCAACTAAGACTATGAAGATAATATTTTCAGGCCAGCTGATCGATCTGTTTTTGGGAAGAGTCGTCCCACATATAATAATATATATATATATATTCAAGTATAAGAAGTATAGATACAAAATATTCTTTTTCAAATCTTCTGAATTCATAAGGTCTATGTCGAGTATTCTTACATTTCTTGCTCAAAAATCTTTCAATTAGAATTTCCCACTCAATTTTGTTTCTAGCTTATTAGCTAGAGAGTTAAAATTCTAGAGCTTTCGAAATTTATTTGAATAAATGTCAAATTGGCATATTAATTATATTGTAACATATTAAGAGGAAACAAAATAATTTGACTTCCTTCAGGAGAATGGAGGCAAAAATTAATTAATAGAAAGAGCCAAACATTTATTTATTAGCAAGTCTTGTGTTTAATGGCGAACATGGATCACCAAACTCTAACTTTCCATGGATCAGTTAAATTTGGTGCTCAACATTTTTTTCATTTTTAAGTTAAATAAATTAAATTAGCATATCGATTTTATTTTATTTTTTAGTTTTACTTATAAGTTTGAGAACTCGGGAAATCAAAGTTGTGTAAGTAAAACCCCAATGAAATATTAATTGATGTTTAACCTAATGTGTTTTTAACATATATATAACCTCAGGTTTGTTAGTATTGTATATATATTTTATTTAATAATAATAATAAATTAAACGTCACCCCTGTGGAGATACAAAGTCAAGAGCTTGACCCTGTCTTGTCCTCTTCCGTCGGCGGACGCCACCCTACCTTCTTTATTAAGAAAGGGACCCACTTTATTGATATAATTATAATTATATAATTTGCCTATTTCGTAGACCTAGGCTTCATTGTATCCCTCTTGATTTTCAAAAAATAATTTAAAAATAAAAATGTATCCCTCTTGAATTTTGTAACCACAGAGCAGAGCAAGATATTTTTTTGACAAATAGTACAACTCTATTCATCCGGATAAATTATAAAAGTAATTTAATTATAATATCCAGGTTGTAATTGAATGAAATAGCTAGATTTTAAACTTGTTTGAAGGAATTTTTGTTGAATGTATTTCAAATTCATTCCATGTAATGCATGTAGATGCAACAATAGTATGTTATATTTAAAATACACATTAGATATATTTCATTTGAAATCCATCGATAGATTGTCTTTTCGAATCAAATTATTTTATCCAAGTGCATGCGCACCCTCAGTATTCGATTGGAACTCAGAAAACCGACCAATATATTAAAATAAAATTAGATGTGTGTGTGTGTGTGTGTAGGAGACGACTATTATGGTTGCCCTAAGTTTGAATCCATTTAATTTGGAATGCGCCATTTGATTATGATGAAGAAAAGAGAAGGTGAGAAAGAAATAAGTTTGTTTCAAGTTGAGGCAGCATCGATCTTATAGTATGCTCCTTTGCATTAAGATGGTTCAATTCAAACAAAAGCTCTCGATGCATTCATTTTCTAATATCTCGCACGAGTTATGGTTAGAGCTAGACGGATTTAAAAATTTGATGTCATGTGGACAAAACATATATCAAAAATAGATGTAACTGCGTATATATTTCGAAAAATCAAAAGAGAGAGATCCAAGATTCTTGGCATGCATGTCGATATATATACATGAGGATATAAAATAAATGTTGTTAAAAGATGAAGAGCTACTGAGAAAAAAAAAAAAGCGTTATGATATATATAATTACTCCAATAGCTTTACTTTATGTATAGTAATATGATTTATTTTATAAATAATTAAACTTTTTGAGGTGTGATGCCGGGGAAGAATTTAGTTTCTCACAAGTCTTCTTCTGTCGGCGGATGCCATTTGTGGGACTCCGTGTTTCTGATTAATATTTAATGACCAAACAACCAGGATATCTTAATGTAAACAGCGAAAGCGATTAAAATTTTTCATTTTGGACCTACAGAAAATTCGGCATGACCTATTCGTAAATAGGACATCCCAAAATTATCAAAACATCACAAATAATATTCATATACTCGAAATAAAGTCATAACATCAATTCACAACCTATAGCAGCACTGGCCAAGACTAAACACATACAGAGCCGGCAAGACTCGATCACACAACTATCAATTCAAAACATCGTAAAAATAACAGTACAGCTACACGGGGCATCTCCCCGGTAAATGTATGACTCTATAGTATAGTATATATATCTGAGAACTCTCAATCATGATTCGACGACTGGGCACCACTACCTGACACTCCATCAGACGCGTCAAATCTTCCTGGATAACCTGCTATGGCATCAAAAACAACCACAACATAAAAAGAAACGAGGGGTCGGGCCCCAGTATGACGAACCAGTAATATTACGAAATATAACTGACATGAAATAAAATCAAGTAAAATGTGATGCAATGCAATGCAATGTAATGTAATGCGTGAAGGGTAACAACCGATAATGGATACCAAACGGAGTCCAAATGAATCGCATCAACAACAGTAACAATGGCCACCCGTGCCAGGAACGTAGCAACGCAACATCAAGTCGCCACTCATCCATGCACGTAGCATCGAGGGTACGGGAGCTACCCGCTCAGCCCTCATGCAAGTCATCAGGAGTGCTAATCATACCCACCCGCTCCATCGATGACGCAACAACTCGATAGATCAATATCAATATCAATAGCAATCAAAAGAGTCAAGGCTCGAAATGCTATGTACTAATAATATCAATACAAATAAATGCATGAATGCAATCACGTGTTCACAAAAGCACATAAAGCACGCCACAACTCATTACAACATACTCAACATCATAATAGACGTCGTAATGAAAACAGTTCGTACGTACCTCAACTGAACCCTTAATTTACCACTGAAATTTCTTAAGGGTTTCCCGAATAATCCAATCATGTGGCAAATAATACATTTCATATCAAGTTCAATTTATTTTTCTATTATTTGACAATTTAGCCTAAAATTCCAAAAATTCTTAATTTAGGCTTTACAATTTCTAAAACTCATCGCAAAGTCAAATATAGCGATTTATTTAACTTAAATCTCTCAATAACGGACAACTTGAAATTTCGAAAATTCAATCATACCTGATCTGAAATTTTCGATATTTTCTAGGAATTTCCAAAATTTTCATTTTCTATTTCTAATGCTATAAACATGTTCCAATAACGATTTAACTTTTCAAAAATCATAAATTCCCAAATTAATAGGCTAAATTCGAAATATTATCTAATTAAATTTCGAAAATTAGCTTAATACCTCCAATCGACTCCGATATAGCACCTACAATCAATAATCCAATATATGTTAATTATTGGAACTCAATTGAATTAAAATCACCAAAATTCAAAACCCTAAAATCAAAATTATACCTCTGAACTTTCGAAAATTGCTCAGAGTTTCGAATTTAAGCTTCAAACAACATAACCCAAGCTTCCTTCCAACTTTTCCGGCGAAAAACAGGTGGCGGTCTCTGACGGGTTTCCGGGAGTCACGATTTTTCTGCGAAATTTTGGTATCAATGGATAACTCTCGTCGAGGATTCCGAATATGTATTTAGTTTAATTTTTTGATAATCGAAACGGCCACAATCGATAAAAAGAATTTCGAAATTGAAAAAGAAGGAAAAAACAGCTTTCGGTCGAGAAGATGGAGACGAGGAGAGAGAAACTTCTTTTCGTATTTGCTTAATTATCTTATTTGCTTAATAATAAATAAAAAAACAAACATGGGCTGGGCTTCTTGTTTGGGCTGGACTCTCTCATATTTGAAATTTCCATTTTTTAAAATCGAAATTAATTTCTTAAATTTATGGCCTGTTCATAGCATCAAAACGGCCACAAAATGTCACGCTTTTGGGCTATGGCATTTAGTTTCATTTCGAACAAGGCGTTTCGTATAGTTTCGGGCGCGCAATTTGAAGATGGGGACAATATTATCCCAATTTCAAAGTACTCATGATTAGTAAGATTTATATGGTCCTCATAAGCACAGTCGATTTTCAGAGAGTCTATGCATGAAAATGAAGATCGGTAAATATATATGGTCCATTAATGGGTCATGATCATGCCGGCTCGAGAGTGATTTATAACCAAAATCCACCTCATGTTGTTCAATTGATAGACATGTACCAAATTTCTATAAAGAGACCTAGAAATTTATTCAAGAGATTGATGACAATCTTTTCAGTACTAGAAAAGATCAGTTACGTTTCATTCCTCCTTAGTCTAGCTGTGATATATATATGGTTCGCTCTTGGTTCACCAATAATCCCAACAGCAGTGTCAGCTAGTTTACATATATAATGTGATCCAATAGTTCAAACATGTCTAAAATGTAAACAGGTTACTCTACTGGCACGAGACCAGCTGCTGTCAGGTCATGAAGATCCTTGCTCTTTTATGTCCTTAACGAGACCCAAAAATTCTTGAATCATCAGACTCTCTTGTGGTAATCGAGTATCCACTCGAATTTCTCGAGGTTTCACGTTCCACCCGATACGCAAATCAGATAATCGTGCCCCAGTTGTGAAGCTGAATGCTGCGGAATTTCTCCATATGGAATGATGAAGTCTTCAACCCAAAGTGTCCCATTGAGGCCAGCCACACACCATCAAGTCCATGCATGGTTTCGTGAGAGATGAAATATAGCAACAGTTTGCTCATCGTCAGATGCACTGCATGATAGGATGACACCAGCCGAGTTCCTTGTAATGGTGGGTAGAGCGGTTACTGTTGTTGGTAACTTTTGGTCCATGGCCCATAAGATGGCGCCGATGCAGTACCATCCAGCACACCAAGGGCATCTAGGTCCCGTTTTACTCTGATGTTATTTTCTAGAAACTGGGGTGTTCCACAATATTAAATGATGATCAACTGTGGATCTTGATGCCATAGAAACAAAAGCTTATTAGACCATCTTAATTAGAATATAAGCTACAAGCAAAATCAACACGGAAACCTTACTCTAACAAATTTATATGCAATCGACAAAGATCTCCATCTAACGTAGAATTATTATAATATTGGGTAATCCTTCTATCACTGGCATCATAAAATTGACAGTTTCACATGCAATGACACATTCAGACTCATGATGAATAAGTGAAAGGTAACCAACTTCTTGTCTTTTTCAAAAATATTAATTGGATCACCCCATTACCAAAAAATTTTATAAAAAAATACTTTTATATAAACGTTTATAAATACTTGTCCCAACGAAACTTTAATTTGCCTTAAAAAATCCTTTCAACTTGTCTGTTATAGAAAAGAGAAAAGAAATTAAAAACAAGAAAACTTACATCGCAGAGAAGAGTTGTTCAACACTGACCGAAAAAACTAAAAAGTCAATTAGGGCTTTCAAATAAAAATCGATTTTAGGGGAAGAAAGAAAGAGAGACTTCAGGTAAACATTTCAGCACATGATCATGACAAGGGGAATTCATCCATCTATTTTAACCCTCAAAATGACAGAGTGACAAAATCCGCAACACAAACGAAAAAATGGATGACCAACTCGGAGACTAAATCGGAAACGTAGCATAAACGAGGTCTTAAATTGGGTATTATCCCAATTTTTTTAATAGAACAAAATCCAAACTGAAGAGCATCTTCTACTCTGAAGATGTATTAAATCTACGAGATTCAATGACTTTTATCAAGTTTAAAAATTTAGAAATATTTACTCTAAATATTTATATATTTTATAATTAAAATATAGTGATATTCAAATTGAATTTCATAAAGTTTAAAATAATCATGTGATCCGCTCCTCACCCTCAACTCTTTATATAATAAATATGAAATAAAACCATAAAAACATAATTAATTTAATTAAATTCTTTTATTTCTATTATTTATCTAATTTTCAAGCATCTTCTCTCCACCATTTTGATTCCCGCATTTAAAATTATTTTTATGTTTATTTTTTTTAAAAAAAAATCACAATTTACACATTATTAAAATTAATTTTATTAAAATATTGGATCATAATGATTAAATTTTTTATCGCTTATTTAGTTGGTGAAATTAAATAAATAAATGAATACATTATAATAAAAAGTGCGACTTCATAGGAGTTTAATGAAATGTTAATATAATTTGGTTTAATCTGTTTTTTGAAAAATTCAAAAACTAATGTTACTTTTTTGCTGATTTTATTTTTAAAAAATGTTGCTATTTTGTGTTTAAAATAACATATTAGGGTAAAAATATATGATATAATTTTGATCGATATACTATAATGTTCAATTTTTTTTTATATTTGATCATGGTCATCTTCAACATTGTTCAAGTTATAAAATCCGTAGAATTTCATGGATTGGTAAAAATCTTGTAAAAAATTTACAGGAATCCACGGTAATAATGGTGCTAGCTTGGGCCTTGACTGTGAAGGACCGGCCCGAAAATATGAATGATACCTAGGGCCAAGTACCCATGTGTTCCAATATGGGGCTGAAACAGAAGCAGCCAAACAATGATGTATAAAAAGAGTTTGCAATTCGGCAAAAATAAAATCCATCATATATATATATAAATTTATAGCAAAAGTATAAAATAATGTACAATGAGCAGCATATATCCCTTGGGCCTTTTATGAACATATAAATAAATAATAGTGACTTTTGAATGCCATTTAAATCTCTACAATTTGAATTTTGGGTCCACAAAAGTAAGAATAAAGTTGGAAATTAAGACTACTTTTAATCAGTAACCCCATTGTAGCATTCGGTGTGGTTACTGTCCATTAAGTTACTATTTATGAATCAGCTCATTTAACATGCTGTACGTACGTTCATAAATTACATGTCCAAAAGTCGTCATTTCAACAATTAACCCTCTAATTTAAATATTTGAACAATAATTTTACAAATTCAATCAATTTAATCTTATATATATCAGTATTTAAATTGCATTTAATTAATATATAATATATAATAATAGTGGGGTTGGAAGCATAATGGCGAGCTTTGAATGGCGGGGTAGACAATACGGTCAGCGACTTTAATTTCGTGATGGATAACATCAGTCATAGGCCCCCTTTCACCCCAAATATTCAATGAACATATATTTTAGCTCAAACTTAATTAATACATCAAAAAAGTTTTTTTTTTTTCCTATTTTTGCTAAATTATTATACTTTACGATTAAATGTTTTGTTAATCCCATATACATACATATATATATATATATGTATGTATGTATGTATGTATGTATATGGATTATTATTGTTGGGGGTCCTTGATTTAAATTACCTAGGGCAGTGGGAGAGACAATAAATACAAGGGCAATTCTTTTCTCTCATCATGATTGATTGCTCTTCCTCAATCAGAACCACTTAATTAATTATTACTATAAAAATTATAGAGCTGTACAAAACTTACCTACCTAACATATTTAAAAAATATAACCCAATTATTATATAATATATACGAGAGGTCCCAAAAAGGTTANATGATAACTCAATCATAAAGCAATCGATTACAAAATGATTCACCACTCACATAAATAAGTCTTTTATCTACTCTGTAATATATATTCATTACTCACTTTTGGAGGAAATGAGACAAACCCTCCCTGCCCCCCACTCTTGTCAACTTCTTATGCTTACGCCTTTGTTCCCAGTGTCGACCCATTATTTATTAAATGGGTAGCAGTTTGTCGAGGAGATATCTAGCTACATATATATATATCGGTCATGCATGGCCTAATCAGATCCATCAGTCGCTCAATTAGTATATTAAACATATGCATTTTATTTTCAATAAATCTATAAATCCCACCCGCAAGTTGGTTTTATTATTATTTACAAATTGTTGAAATTCATGATAAATATTTAAATTTGGTTTGAGGTGAAATTATATATATTCGGTCGATATTCATGAATGAAATACAGAGCCTTTGTTCCTTTCATTAGGCCCTACGCTGTCACCTCCTCCCTGCATGCCTCTCTCTGACAACACACATACATGCATAGAGAAAGCATGCTTTGGCCATGTCAAAGTGTGTGTGTGTGTGTATATATATATATATAGTGTGTGTGTGTGTGTGTGTGTGTGTGTGGGTGTGTCGACCGCATAATCCCTTTTTATCATACGTTGCATGAGAAAAGACAGATGCACAAGAGAAATTCCTACATGCAAGGAAAGCGATGGGACATTAAGTCGTGTACATAAAGTGATTACCTTTGCTTTATATGTTTTTGCTGTCATCTTTATTCATATTCAAAGCATTAACAGTTGCATTTTCTTTTAATAAATTCACATGTTTAAATTTTATAATTTTTTGACTGATCAATTACTTAGTTACATGATAAAAATTAACGTATATGATAAATATTAAGATAATAATTCTTTATTCTACTATTGAGTACGAAGATTAATAACCACATTTAAAAAAGGATATAAATTATTTTTCCTGGTCCATATATACTTTAAGAATTTTCTTCTCTTAGCTAAAATGTATACAAATAAAAATTGAGTCCTATTTTGTTTTGTGTATATATATAATATAAAGNTATGAATTCAGTGATCCGCAATTGTCATTAATCACTACTACAAAAACGGCAAATGACAACGGAAATCCGTTGTCGTAGCCATTTAAAAACTGTTGTAACTGAGGGTGTTGTTGAAAGTCCGTTCAACGACAACGGTTTTTATCCGTTTTGGTAGATAGCGACGGTCGTTATTTCTCCCCGTCGCTAATTTTAAATCAGCGACGGTTACATAAACCGTCGCTAGTTAAATCAACGACGGTTATATAAACCGTCGCTACTTTAAAATTAGCGACGGTTGCAATCACGACCGTCGTTAATTTTAGCGACGGTCATTTTTCAAGAGTTCCGTCGCTAATTTGTTTCGAAAAATAAAAAAAATACTTTTAATAATTTAATAAATCTAAAAGAAACTAATAATCAAAACTAAAATCGTGTAAAATAAAAAAAATTTAAGTTTTGTAAAGTAGTAAAATCGTGTAAAAGAGAAAAATTTTAAGTGTTATAAAGTGATTAGAAAAATTTTACGTGTTGTGTGAAAGTGATAAAATTGTGTAAGATAAAAAAATTTTAAGTGTTGTGTGAAGTGATGAAATGGTGTAAGAGAGAAAAATTTTAAGTGTTATGAAGTGATGATAAAAATTTTAAGTGTTGTGTGAAGTGATAAAATGGTGTAAAAGAGAAAAATTTTAAGTGTTGTGGAGGAAAATAGAGATATTTATAGATAGTTTGCGACGGGTTTTAGTTAAACCGTCGCTATTGATAAACCGTCGCACATTTTTTTTTGGCAACGGTTTGGATTTAAACTGTCGCTAAAATTAGTGACGGTTAATTTAAAAAGGTCGCTAATTTAAACGTAGCGACGGTTTTTTAGCGACGTTTTTAAAATAATCGTCGCTAAATATTGCAACGTTTTCCAAAACCGTTGTTGTTTGTCAAAAAAACCACGCTAAAATTAGCGACGGTTAATTTAAAACCGTCGCCAATTTAAATTTAGCGACGGTCGACGTTTTTGAATTAACCGTCGCTAAATATTGCAACGTTTTCCAAAACCGTTGTTGTTTCTCAAAAAAACCACGCTAAAATTAGCGACGGTTATTTTAAAACCGTCGCGAATTTAAAAGTAGCGACGGTTTTGACACACTGTTGCTAAAATTAGCGACGGTTTTTGAATTAACCGTCGCTAAATCTTGCAAGGTTGTCCTAAACCGTTGTTGTTTGTCCAAAAAAACACTCTAATCGACAACAGTTCATAGAACCGTTGTCGTTGACCCAAAAAAAAACGCTCAAAGACAATGGTTCTATAGAACTCTTGTCTTTGATCCCAAAAACCGTTGTCTTTGACCCCCCAAAGACAACGGTTTTCGATAAAACCGTTGTTAAAGAACATACGACAACGGTTTTTGTGAAAAACCGTTGTCGTATGTGCGTTGTTGTATGCAGAATTTCTTGTAGTGAATGATTGGTACATGAGTAGCGATATATTAGGTGTTGTGCTATCATAGCATATTTAATTGAAATAAATCAACGAAAATGGATCTTTCAATTGCAGCTATTTCAATTATTAGATTATAGGATTATCTGATTTCTCGGAATGAAAATGCTAATTTTAAATTGAAGAAATAGAGAGTTTTGAGTGAATGCTTAGTTTAGTCAATTAAATTAGAAAAACAAAAGGATTTTAGCGGCTACCTTATAATTCTAAGGTTAATTATATTGATTGTAACTGCTTGAATAAATAATATGTTAGTTGATGATCAGTGATAAAATTGAACAGTGGAGCCACTTTGAATTAGTATTTGGTAAGATATATAGAGAAAGAATGGATGAATTTATCTTCTTGTAAAATTTTGATTTGGATCATATAATAAGCACAAAATATGGTGAAAAATAAATGAAGTGGTTGTAGAGAGTGATATGTACTATATACGTAATTTGAGGAGAGAATTAAGAGTCAAAGAATCATCGGAGACTTTCAATCCCGGGCCAATATATTCTTTTAGCTTTAATTATTATGCACTTGTTCTATTAATTTGGTTTATGATTTCACAACCGAAATATTATTTTAAAAAAAGATATATATGTAGAAAAACTTGATCCATCGAGATATTTAATTTTCTTGATTATCAATTATTTAACACTAAGCAATTTAAATTCACATGGCTTAATATTTTTTTAGAAAGAATTCAGTAAAAAACGAAATAAATCAATATTTTAAAAATTATAATAAAAAATGATGAAATTATAAATAAATGTTTTTTTTTTCTCTCTACATATAAAAGACGCCTTGATGAATGTTGAGCCATCTTTCTTAATCAAACTAAAAGATCGTCACGTGACAATATAATTCTGCATATAACTTGTTTATTCTGATATGTTTTTTATGTTTAAAATGGAAAATAGGAACAAATTAACATTAATTCCTCTAAGTGCCCGTAAATAGGCAATGTATGGACCAAAATTATCTTACAAGCTTCTCTTTTTACAATGATTTTATATAGTCCTCTCTCTCTCTCT